>NC_007089.4:3305897-3330897 GCF_000004695.1 Dictyostelium discoideum AX4 | reverse complement strand
CATCATTTAAAAATAAATAAATAAAATAAAATTCTTACTCCATAAATTAATATAATAACTTAAACTCCATATTGATAAATTTGAATTTGGTGTTGTTGTAGTAGTTGTAGTAGTTGATGTAGATGATGATGATGAAGATGGAGAATTCATTTTTAATAATCTTAATTTGTAGTAACAAAATAAAACAAAACCAATCCCAAAGGTGTTCGCAACAATTAATGATGGCCTATGACCCTTAAAAAGACTCTTTGAGATAATGAAGAGGTGTGAAAAATGATTGTTTGGACGTGTCGTTTTTTATTTTATTATTAATACACTGATTCAAAAAGTTTAACTTTTTATTTATTGTTAAACTAATTGTACAGGTATTTTTTTTTTTTTATTTATGTTTGTGTAAGTGTGTAAAAAGAAAAAAAAAAAAAAAAAAAAAATTTTTATTAATTTTTTGAAATGTAAAAACCAAATTAAATTTTTTTTTTTTATATTTTTTATTTTTTTTTTTTGAAATTGTTTTTAATTAAAGTTATGATGACTTTTTTTGGAACTTTATTAAATAATAGTTTTAAAAAAAAAATAACTTATTATGGATAAATTTAAAAACAAAAAATAACAAAAATAGATCAAAACATAATTTTCTAAATATTACTTATTTAAACAATATTTTTTTTTTTAATTTTTTTTATTTTCTTTTTTTTTTTTTTTTTTTTTTTTTTCCAAACATATTTTTTTATTTTTTTTTCATTTTTATTTTTGTTTTTTTTTTTTTTTTTTTTTTTTTTTTTTTTTTTTTTTTTTTTTTTTTAATCGACTGACGAAAAAACATTGTCGTGTTTTATATAAATATATATAATGCAATGTGATTCCGATGAAGAATGGACTCAACCATTTTTAGATGAAGAAGATCCACTCCCAAACCAAATTGTAATTATCTTTTTTTTTATAAATTATTTTTATTTTATTTTTTTTTTTCTTTAATTAAAATCACATACTAATACTTTTTTTATTTTTTTTATTTTATTTTTAATAGTGCCCATATGCAACATCATCAGAAATATCAATTAAAAGTATGTTAGAAATATCATCAATAGATAGTGATGACGTTGTATTAGATTTAGGTTGTGGAGACGGTAGAATTGTAATATACGCAGCAAAACACTATGGAATCAGAGGTATTGGATTAGATATTAACCCAGAATTAATTAAATCTGCAAATGAAAATGCAAAAAAAGAAGGTGTTGACCATTTAGTTTTATTTAAAGTACAAGATTTTGCAAATGAATCATTTGATTTTAAATTAAGTTCAATTGGATTATATAATAATAATAATAATAATGATAATAATAATAAATTAATTTATCCAACCATTTTAACATGTTATTTAATACCAAGAGCATTAAAAGTAATTGAATCAAAAGTAAAGAAATTAATTAGAGACAATGATAGTGAATCAACAAATCATAAATCAATTAGAATTGCAACTATAGTTTATCCATTTGAAAGATGGCAACATATCAATGATGATAATTCTTTAAAAATATTTTTATATACAAAAGATTCAATTGATATTATTCCAAAATCATTAGATTCTTCGAATCCAATATTCATTTAATTAAACAAATAAAAAAAAAAAAAAAAAAAATATTTTTGTTTACAATTTTTTATTTATTATTTATTATTTATTATTTATTATTTATTATTTATTATACAATTATACATATTTATTTTAAATAAAAGAGAAAGAGAAGAAAAAAAAAGAATAAAAATATATATTTTAAGAAAATGGTAATAATTCATTATCTTTTAAAATGAAAGAATATAATTTTGAAGAATGAATTAAATATTTTTCAAAATATTTTTTCATATAAAATGGGAAATAAAATTGAAGGATACTAGTTGATTTAAATAATTGAGATAATTGATTTTGGTAAAGTTTACAGTAACCAAAATGTGGACAACCGAAACCAGTTGAACAAGAATTTAAATTCTCTTGAACATCATTTGAACAATCAATGATTTTCAAAGATTTTAAAGTATGATTTCTAGCAAGCACAGAAGTGATCAATTTGAAAATGATCATTATTACACATAGTTCTGATATAGGCTCACCATCATCAACACCAAACATGATAGATGTTGAACTGTTAAACATTAAAGTCAGTGATTCTATTCTAGAATTTATACAAATCGATTCAATTAAATCATTTTCCAAATGTTTAATATTCTCATTAAAATGAATAAAACTTGTAACTGATGGATGATTTGATTTTATGAAATCAATTGCATTAATTTGTGGTATATAATTATGATTGTAAAATGCTTGTAAATTGTAATTCCTATTTATCGCTCTTAAAAGTTCATCCATTTCAAAACATTGTTTACTTGGTAGACATGTTGTTGTTGTTGTTGTAGAATTGGTACTATTATTTGAAAAAGGTTGTCTATATAATGATAATCTTGATATCTTTTTAGAAGATTTAATAAACTTTATCAAACCTCTATTTCTATATGGAAGTAATACCAATTCTTTTAAAGTTGGTATATTAATTGAAATATTTAATTTATCTTTATCATTTAATTTAAATAATGATAATTTCTCTAATGAACTTGATGATAATGTAAATTCATTTTGTGAATTTAATAAAGTTGGTGATGCAATACCTGTAAATCTTAATGATAAACTTTGTATAAAATTATTTGTAATTAAAAATTCTTTTAACCCTAAATATGGAAATTCATCAATATGACTTGCTAAAACTCTAGTACTAGTATTAATTGTACCACCACCACCACCACCTATATTATTATTATTATTATTATTATTATTATTATTATTATTACTATTTGTACTTTGGTTTAAAGTATTACCATTTATTGATATTGATATATTGCTACCATTACTATTATTACAATTATTGGTTGTATTATTTGTATTATTTGTATTATTTGTATTATTATTATTTGTTGTTAATAAATTTAATAAATTACCACTACTATTATTAATTATTGATAATGGTGAAATACATTCTTGAATATCTAATTCTGTTAAACTTCTATTATTGGTTAAGACAGTGAATATGTTTGAAAATGGAATACGATTGCAATCTTTAATTGAAAGTGTTTCAATTTCAGGTGCATTTTTTAATAAATATTCTAAATTATTCCAATCACAACGTCCTTCACTTGTTGGTGATGGTATAAATTCAACATATAATTTCTTTATATTAGTTAATAGACCTAAATGATGAATTGGTGTACCACCATTAAGTGTCATTTGAATTTTTAAAACTTGTAAATGCAAAAGATTTGAAAGTGTATCATATAAAGCAATACTTGAACTACCACCACCGATATTACTAAAATATGAAATTTCAGATCTATCAATTTCTAAATGTTTTAAATTTGCATTCTTATTAACTAAATCAATAAATGTATCGGTTTCTTTAGCATTATTAGAATTCATTTTTATTTTTAATGTTTGTAAATTTTGTTGTTGTTGTAAATGGTTTATTATATTACCATTACTTGGATTACGATGTTTATTATGATTTGTTAATTTTGGTGATGATGTTGGTGTTGATAAAGTTGAGTTTGAACATGCTGATAAATTACCATTACTAATACTATGATGAATAGTTGTTGCGGTACCACTTCCATTACCAATCACTGCTGAATTTGATAATGATTGACATGTAATTGAACTTGTTATTACAGTAGTTGTTGAATTACCAATATCAAAATCAGAACTTGAATCTGAATTTGTGTCAGAATAAATTGATGACAAAAATGATGTTGATGGTGATGAGGTTGATGATGATTGATTAATTAATAATTGACTATTTATCATTGAAATATTTTGAATATCTTTTGGAATTGTTAATTCAGGTGGATTAATATAATTAATTATAACATTATTCCAATCGAATTTAATTGGTGGATATTTTGGTTTCTTTTTTTTACTACTAAAATTTAATTTTAATTTACCATACCATTTTTTTGTTCTTTCAATTATTCCATGTTGACTCCATTTTAAAAAGTATAAATAATCTTTTCTATTATTAATTACAAATTGGTATCCATTTGTATCAAATGCACCTGGTATTAATGAAATTGCCCATAATTTGCAAACTAATGATAATGAAATTATATAAATACTATTATTAAAACATTCATTATTTTTAAATTCTAATTGTAAATTATTTTCAATATAACAGTCATTTGTAAATGTTGATTTTGATATTGTTTTATTATAAATTTGAAAATTATTTAAAAATAAATTACTTAAAATTTGTTTTTGTAAATTTATTGGTAAATTATTAAAAAAATCTTCATCACTTGGCATTTTTTTTTTTTTTTTTTTTAATTTTTTTAATTTTTTTTTTTAAATTAAATTATTAAATTTAAAATAATAAATTTAAAAATTATTATTTAAATTATTGTTTGTTATTATTTTTTATTAATATTTATTTTTATTTTTATTAAAATTAAAGAGATTTATTTCACTTAAAGTTAATTATCCAAAAATTATTTTTTGGAATAGGTTTGAAAAATTAAATTAAAAAAAAAAAAAAAATAATATTTAATGAAAAAAAAAAAAAATATTTTTTAAAAAAAAAAAAAAAAAAAAAAAAAAAAAAAAAAAAAAAAAATTTTTTTTTATAATCAAAATTAAAAAAATCTAATTATAACACCACATCTCAAATCTGAAATTTATGATTTTCATTTTTCAAATTTTTTAATTTTTTTTTTTTATTTTTTTATTTTTTATTTTTTTAATATAATAATTGTGAATGTAATTAGATCTTTTGTATTTCAAGTATTAATTTTTAATCGTCAGGTGATGCACAAACAAACCTCAATTCTTTGTAAAATATTAATAGTAACAACAAAAAATTAATCTTAAAACTAAAAAAAAAAAAAAAAAAAAAAAAAAGAAACACATATATTTTGAATTTATTTAATTAAATAAAATATAATACACGAATTAAAAAATAAAAAAAAAAAAAAATATCCAAGATTTCGTTGATTTATTAATAATGTATTTTAATCGATTGTTTTTAATTAAAAAAATGATTTTAGGATAATAAATTTAAATGTTTAAAAAAAAAAAAAAAAATCATAATAAACACAAAAAAAATTAAAAATAAATTAAAAATTATAATAAAATAATTAAATATTAAAAACAATGTTATTTTTTTATTTTTATAATTATTTTTTTTTTTAATTTTTTTTAATTTTTTTTTATTTTTTTTTAAAAATAATTATTTTTTATTTTTGCAAAGGGGGGTTTGTTTGGTTTTAGTTAATATTAAAAACAAATATCATGAAAAAAAAAATTATTCTATATTCAATTTTTTTGATTCTATTTTTAAATAAAATCGCACATGGAGTAAGTTTTTAAATACTATTTTTTTCACACCCCCACCATTTCATTCATTTTTTCTTTTTTTTTTTTTAAATCTCAAACTAATCTCACTCTTTTTTTTTTAATTTTATTTTTTTTTGTTTTTTTCAATACACTTTTTATAATAATCCAATTAATAATTCAATTTTATATTAAATTTTTATAATTTAATTTAATTGAATTGAATTTATTTCTTTTTTTATTTTTTTTTCAATTATAATAATAATAAAAATTAAAAATCAATTTAAAAAATAAGCAACAAGAGAAAATTAAAGGAATTTTTAAAAATGAAATCATTAATAAATTAAATAGAGAAGAGAGTTTTTTAGAGGATTATCAAAATTTAATTAAACAATTAAAAGGTTATGATTCAAAGAAAATTGATTATTATGATATCTTTTTTAGTGATGAGGAATTAAATTCAAGGAAATTCCTTTCTCAAGAATTTATATCACAATATAAAATTTTTTATAGGGATGAATTAGACAAAGATTTAAATCATTTATTGGATTTCAATGAATTGAAATCATTTCTTCAAAATTCGAAAGGATCTGAATATACTGATAATTATATTCAAAAATTTATTAATAAAAATACTAATAATAATCAAAATAATAATGAAAATAATAATGAAAATAATACAATTAATTTTCCAACATTTTTAAAAGCATGTATTTCATTTCACACAGATTTTAAAAATTTAGATCCTGCATGGAAATTCATTTTAAATGATGTATCAATTGATAGAACTGAAGAAATGAATACAATTGCTCAAGTCGCTTTAGAAAGATATAAAAGAATGAGAAGAGAATATAATCAAGCAATGACTGATATTGATAATGAATTATCAAATAATTTAGATACTTTTAAAGCAGAGTATGAACAATTAACTGGTAAAAAACTATAGAATAAAAAAATAAAAAAAATAAATATTCCATTTTCACACCAAAAAAAAAAAGAAATTTAAAATTTTAAAAAAAATTAATATAATTTTATTTATTTTTTTAATTGATATTATTTGTAAAAAATTTTATTATTATAATAAAGCTTTTAAAATTGCACTTTGTAAAATTTTTAATAATCTTTCTGGTTCTATTGAGTTATCTAAAAATTTTGCTACCGCTATCAAACCCATATTATTTTGAAATAATGCAATACCAGTTGTATCCTTTTTTTGTGAGTATGAGAGGTGAGAGAGAGGGAGAGAGAGAGAAAAAAAAAAAAAAAAAAAAAAAATATTAATAATTAAAAAAAAAATATTAAATATTAAAATTTAATAGATTTACATTTTTTGCAAGAATATAACTTGATGTTGTTTTTGTTCTTGTATAAATTTTACCACCAATTACTAATGGATTTTCACGGAAAAGTGTGAAAACTTCTGTTAATCTTTTAACTTCTTCATTTGAAATTTCAAAATTTAATTTTGAAAGTACCATACATTCTGGTGCACCAATTATACATGCTCCAAATATATTAGCATTTTCATCCAATATATTTTTTTTAATAAATTCTTCATTTATTGCTACCATTTTTATTTTATTTTATTTTATTTTATTTATTTTATTTATTTTATTTTATAATATTTGTTAATTTTTATATATTTTAAAATTATTGAGAAATAATAATAAGATTTTTTTTTTTTTTGTTTTGTCTTTAGTATTTTTTTTTTTTTTTTTTTTTTTTTTTTTTTTTTTTTTTTTCCAAATAAGTGAACAAAATTAAGCAATAAAAAAAAAAATAAAAAAATTAAATTAAATAAAAATAAAAAAAATAAAAAAGATAAATTTAATTTTTTTATTTTTTATAAAAATTAAAAAGAAGTCAAAGGGGTATTTTTTTTAAAAAAAAAAAAAAAAAAAAAATTTCTATATATTATTATAGTACTATTTAAGATTTATAATTAGATTTGAATTATTTTTATATTATAAAAAAAAAAAAAAATCTTTTTTATTTCCTATTAGAGAATAATGGACAGAAAAGAGTTAATTAAATCATCAATTTTTTATTATAGATTTAAACAAACATTAAATATATTGGGAAATTAAATTGAAAAATTAGTATTTTCATCCAAGTGTATTTTCATCCAAGTGTTGTTTTTTTTTTTTTTAAAAAAAAAAAAGTGGTTATTACAATAAAAAATTAGTTAAAAGTTAATTAGAAGTAAAGTAATAAAATTTTTTTTTTTTTTTTATTTAATATTTTTGTTTTAAAAAAAAAAAAAAACGATCAGATTTACTGTTTCAATTTAATTAACATTTATTATTTTTCCTTATTTTTTAAGCAATCATTTTTTTATTTTTGGGAAAAAAAAAAAAAAAAAAAAAAAAAAAAAAAAACAACATTATTATTATAACACCTTTCCAAAATAAAAATAATTTATTTATATAACCACAAAAAAAAAAAAAAACCTACCAACCTCTCTATATTAATAATTTTTTTTTTTTTTTTTAATAAAATAAAAAAATACTGCTTTTGAACACATTATATTGTTTTTATATTGTTTTATTTACTACTTTTTTTTTTTATTTTCTTTTTATTTTCTTTTTATTTTCTTTTATTTTATTTTTTATTTTTTTTTATTTTTTTATTTTTTTATTTTTATCAATTAATCAAAACCCCAAATTTCTAATTCAATACATTTGAAATCTTGATTTTCTAAACCACCATTTGTTAAAGGTTGACTATCATAAGTTAAACATGGACTAGTGACACCAAAATTCATTTCATTATCAACCCAAAGTGCATATTTACCATCTATACCACCACCCATTGAGATATAATTATCAGTGGATTGTACAAAACATTCATTTTTCTTTGACCAAGGATAATATTTAAAATCATCTTTATCCACCAAAGAGAAAACAAAACATTGACCAGATCCATAGTAACTCTTTGTACTTTTAATTGATTCCGATATGAAACCACCAAAAACTCTTGATTCTGAATCTTTGATAACCAATACAACAGGTCCTTGATCTTTGGTTTTACTATATAAAGTATTCATTGAAATACCATGCTGTACAGTTTTATAAAGTAAATTCCAATTTTTAAGTTGAACAATTGGTGGTAAATGTCTAACTATCTTTCTAGCATCTTCAGGTTCAATAATTGGTGGTGAATTTGAACCAAAAAGTGTTGGAATAAAATCAATAATTCTAATATGTTGAATAATTTCTCCATTTTCTTTATCACCATTATTATAATTTTCATCATCATCGTCATCATCATCATCGTCATCATTGTCATCATCATATTCACTACCTGTCTTATAATTAAATAATTCATTGTTGTGATTTGTTGTGAGATCAATAGTTGTATCATTACTATCTTGAGTCGTTGATGAATTTAAATCGAAAAAAGAACTAAAATTTAAAAAGTTTCTAGTAAATGATGTTGAAGGTGTTGGTGTTGGTGTTGGTGTTGATGTATTTGATTTAGTTGGTGTTGTTGTTCTATTATGTAATAATGTGAATTGTGAAGAAGGTGAAGTTGAAGGTGAAATTGAATAATTAATTTGTCTAGTTATTTGTGGTAATTTCTTTTTACTATTCTCTATTGATTTATTAATTCTCTCACAAATACTATTTGAATCTTCATCATCACATTCCAATACAATATCTTTTTCAACTTGATTATTCTCTAAAAAAACTATAATATGTATACCTGTATAAACTAAACTCTTTGTTGATATTGATTTCTTTAAAATATTAATTCCGTTATTACTATTATTTAAACCTGTTGAATTAATATTTGATGAAATTAAACTATTATTATTATTATTATTATTATTATTATTATTATTATTTTGATTATCTTTCTTTTCTTCAGATGATTCATTTTCTATTTTTTCTTCTTCCATATTAAATTGTAAATCTCCACCATTATTATTATTTTGATTATTATTATTATTATTATTATTATTATTATTATTATTATTATTATTATTATTATTATTATTATTATTATTATTATTATTTTGATTATTATTTACATTATCAGTTGATATTGATAATGAAGAAGGTTTTGGTATAATTGAACAATAAGCAACTTGATCCATCATAAAATTTAATTGAAATTTTAAACTTCCCTCTTTCTTTACTAATGGATCATTTACATTTGCTTGAAATATTAACCAATTTGGTAAAATAGTTAAAATACCTTCAACTCTACGAGTTTCATCAAATAAAGAAAATAATTCATATTTAAAAACTTCTGTATCCAATGTCTTTTTAAATGGTGATATAATTGAATTTTGATTTGTATTTTCTTTAGTTGGTGATAATATATTATTTTCATTATTATTATTATTATTGCTATCTTTAATTTCTTTGTTTTCTTTATTATTGTTATTGCTATTGTCATTATTTTTATTATTATTATTATTAATACCAACACTATTATTAGTTAAATCTTTATTATCATTTAGTATTTGTGTTGTACCGCTTGAACTCTTTAATTGATTAATACTAAAACCAAAAGATGATTTAATTGGCGAAAGAGGTGAAGTATTATTATTATTTTGATTTTGATTTTGATTTGGTGGAGCAATTGAAGATAATAATAACAACTCAGAGATTGGTTGTGATAATAATTTATCCCAATTTGAAGGACCACCTTGAGGTATTGGTAAAGTTGATTCATTTTCAACATGTGGTATACCATTAAATAATTCTTTTAAAACTGAATGTAATGATTTCAAATCATAAGTTGTTTGTTTATTCTTTTTACTATTATTACTATTTACAATTATAAAGTTCTTTTTATAAGAATCTTGTATATAAGATTTCAAATAAATACAAAGTAACATTGAATTTGATGAAAGTACTGACAAATGATCATGATTTATCTTTAAAACATTTTGATCCTTATCATAAATACTTAATTTCCATCCTGATATATTATTAAATAATATTTCTAATTTATTATTATTATTTGATTTTGGATTAAATAAAATTAAAGAACCACTTAAAAATTTTAAAGTACCCATTATTATATTAATTTTATATTGATGTTGTTGTGAAGATTGTTGATAATATTGTTGATGTTGAATATTTTGTTGAATGAATAAAACATTATCAATGTTTAAATTTGATAGTATTAGTGATTTCGCTCTATTTCTATTGATTTGATCAGTGGATGATGAACATAATGAATGATGTTGACCATCTTGTTCTATAATATGACCATCTAAAGTATTGATATCCTTACTGTACATTGATATACTAAACTTTTCTCTTAATCTTGGTAATAACAATGGATATGAATTAACAATATCCAATAATCTTCCACTACCACCCTCAACCTCACCACCACAACCCCCACCACCATCATCAATAAATCCTTTTGTAAAAAATTTCATTAATCTCTTTTCATTTTCTTCAATTATATTATTATTATTATCATTATTATCATTATTAATATTATTATTAAATGATGGTTTCTTTTTAAGAGATTTTAAAGGATTATTTGATAAAAAGTTAAAACAAACTATTAATGTTTGACCTGGATATAAATTCTTTGACTCTAATCTATTTAATATCATTAAATCCTCTTCTGTCATATTATATTTTGTAGAGATTGATAAAACTGAATCTGAAACTTGAACATTTATAAATTTAAATTGTGTTGTTGATAATGAGTTTGTTTCTTTATTATTATTATTATTATTATTATTATTATTATTATTATTATTATTATTATTATTATTATTATTATTATTATTATTATTATTATTATTATTATTATTATTATTCTGTGACTTATTTAATGTTGTAGAAGATGATAATTCGGTTGATATATTTATATTATTTGAGGTTTTATTTATTTCTTCATTTTCAATTTGAGATTGTGAAGATGAATCTGTAGTTTCATTTGTATCTGTTGGTGAAGAACCTCCAAGATAAGTTTTGAAATCATAAAATCTCTATGGTTATTATTATTTTTATAATTATTATCATTATAATTATTTTTATTTTTATTTATAATTATTAAATTAATGTTAGGTTATGTAAATATTATTAATATTAGTAACACTAAACCTTTATTTTTTTGATTATTTAATTTATTTATTTTGTTTTTACCTTGAAATGTTTCATTCTTTAATAATAAAACAATATATATACAACTTGTATATTTATATTGTGTGTGTGTGTGCGTGTTTTCTTTGTTTCTTCCTTTACAAGATTTTAAATTAAAAAAAATAAAATAAAAAAAATAAAAAATAATTTTAATTTTCTTTGGCTCCGTGTAAAAAAAAAAAAAAAAAATAAAAATTAAAAAAAAAAATAAAAAAATAAAATAAAATAAAAAAAAAAAGATTAAATTAAAAAAAGTTTATTTGGGACGGATTTTATCTAAAAAAGATTAATAATAAAAAAATAAAAAAAAAATAATAATTAATTTTATTGAGTAGTCTAATTTGAAGCTATGATTGAGTTTTTTTAATCAAAAAAAAAAAAAAATAAAAAAAATAAAAAAAATAAAAAATAATAATTAAAAAAAAAAAAATTAAATTTAAAAAAAAAAAAAATTAAAAAAAAATTAAAATTAAATTAAAAAGAAATCTCAGATTTGATCAAAAAATTCACAGAAATTTTGATTATAAAAATTCACAAATATTAATATTATTTTTTTTTTTTTTTTTTTTTTTATATTAATATTTTAAAATCTTTGGAATTATAGTATCTAATAATTTTCTACCATTTCCAGTTAATTTTAAACAAGTTGGTTCTAATATTAAAAATCCTTGTTCTTGTAATATTTCAACTTGTTTCATATTTAAAAATTGATCAAAAGTTAAACCATTAGTTTGAAAAGTAAAAGTTGAAAGCTGAACACCTTCAATAGTACGCAAACCATTGAGTAACATTTCTTCAGCCACTTCAAAATTTGTTAAAGGTATGGTTGGATTAAATTCATCTTCAATGAATGCATTGCATAATATTTCTTTTGAATTTAACTTTTCCATCCACTCTTTTGGGTGTAATATATTTTTGAAAGAATATCTTGAAATTTGATTATTATTATTATTATTATTATTTAAAGTTGTCAATCTTGAAGAAGCACCAGGACCAATACCAATGAAATCACCAGATCTCCAATAATTTAAATTATGTTTACCTTTTTGATTATGTGAAGATGCAAAACTACTAATTTCATATTGTTGGAAACCCATAGCTTCAGCTTCACAAACCGTTAAATCATAAAGGTCTGATGATTTTTGATCATCAGGTGGAATGATTTTAAATTTATTACCTTTTGAAGACAATCTTCTATAGAATGATGTACCTTGTTCAAAGGTTAGTGTGTATAATGAAACATGACCATTACCATCTGCTAAATTCAAAGCATATCTCAATTCATTTCTCCATTGTTCCAAAGTTTGATCTATAGTTCTAGAATAAATCAAATCAAATGTAACATGGTCAAATAAATCTCTTGCAATTTTTATACTTTCTTCAGCTTGAATTCTATTATGAGTTCTACCTAAAAAATGGAGATCTTTATCAACCAATGATTGAACACCCAATGAAACTCTATTAACACCAACATATTTTTTAAAATCTTTTAATAAATTTTTTAAATCTTTTTGATCTGGATTTACCTCCAATGTGATTTCAATATCTTCAATACTCAATGACGATGGGAATAGTTTTTTCATTGTTTCAATGGTTTCTACAAATGTTGAAATCTTTGCTAACGATGGCGTACCACCGCCAAAATAAATCGATGTTATTGGTCTTTCTCTTATAAAACTATTTTCATTACTATTTAAATATATATTCTTTACAAATGATTCTAATTCTCTTGATAAACTTTTTGACATTCTTTCATGATCAACCTTATCTGAATCTCTATATTTATTAAAATTACAATATGGACATATTTTACTACAATATGGCCAATAAACAAATAATGAAATTGGTAAATCTTTTAATTTATTATATCCTTTAAATTGATTTTCTATAACATTTTTTACAATTTTATTTATCATTTTTTTTTTTTTTTTTTACAAATCTTTAAATTAATCTTTTTTTTTTTTTTTTTTCTCTTTCGCGTAAAAACGAAATCTTTAAATTTTATTTTTTTTTTTTTAAAAAAATTTTTTTTTTTTATTTTCATTTTCGTTTTTTAATATTAACTAAAAAAATGACAGGAATTATTAGAAATAAAGTTTTTTTTCAAATTAAACAAGGTAATACACCATTAGGTAGAGTTGTATTTGAATTATATAACGATATCGTACCAAAGACAGCAGAGAATTTTAGAGCATTATGTACTGGTGAAAAAGGTATTGGTAAATCAGGTAAACCATTACATTACAAAGGTTCATCATTTCACAGAGTCATTAAAAACTTTATGGTTCAAGGTGGTGATTTCACTCATGGTACTGGTATTGGTGGTGAATCAATTTATGGTCGTACTTTTAATGATGAAAATTTCCTCGTTAAACATAAAATCGGTTGTTTATCAATGGCAAATGCTGGTAAAAATACAAATGGTTCTCAATTCTTTATTACCACTGCTGAAACTCCACATTTAAATGGTGGTCATACTGTATTTGGTGAAGTAGTTGAAGGCTTTGATATAGTCAAAAAAGTTGAAAATGCTGAAACTGATAGAAGTGATCGTCCAAAAGCTGCATGTGTCATTGAAGATTGTGGTCAACTTTAAAAACTTTTTAAATAATAATAATAATAATAACAAATAAAAAATAAAAATAAGAAAAAGATTATTTTACTTTTAAATCTTTAACTTTTTCTCTCTTTTTTTTTAACAGGTCCACTAAATTTTTTTTTTTTTTTTTTTTGGTTTTATTTTTTTTTTTTTTGTTTAAAATTAAAAAAATGGCAAATAGTAGAGTTAAGGTTTTTTTTTTTTTTTTTTGATATAAAACAAGGTGAAAAGAATTAGGTAGAGTTGTATTTGAATTATATAACGATATTATACCAAAGACAGCTGAAAATTTTAGAGCATTGGTGAAACTCCACAGTGGGTATTATTATTATTAAAAATAAAAAAATAAAAAAATAAAAAAAAAAAAAAAGAATGACTAATTTTTTTTCTACTTTTAATTTTTTTTTTTTTTTACAATTTAAAATCTATTTTTTTTTAATATCTTTTTTTTTATTTTTTAATTTTTTTTTTTTTTTTTTTTTTTATAATTTAATTTTTATTATTTTTTTTCTAATTTAATTTTTTTTTTCTTTTTTTTTCTTTTTTTTTTTTTTCCAATAAAAAAAAAAAGCAAAAATGATAATTCCAATTTATGTTCAAAAAAAGATATTAAATTTTTTAATAATAGATATTAATTATCATAATAAAAAAATTAAATCATATACATCATCATATCCAACACCACCAATACCAAATGATCTATTTTCACGTAAACCAACACAACCAATTGATATTGATAAAATTTCATTAGTATGTTGGGAATGGTTTAAATATATGAAATTAAATCTAAATGTATCAATTGATTTCTATTATAAAAATAATCCAAATTTAGATTATAAATCATTAATAATTAAATTAAATGAATTAATTAATAATAATAATAAAAATAATAATTATTCAATAATTAATAATGATTCAATAAAATATTTAAAATTAAATACAGAAAAATTTAAAAATGGATATAATAAACCATTAATTACAGAAGATGACTTAGTAAAGTTAGTTAATTTATTAAATCAATTAATTATTGATATTAGTTTATTTAAGAATTTAAAAAGAATAATAATTAATAATTTATCATTCTCAAAAATGGATAAAATTATAATTAAAGGAATTAAATTTAAAAATATATCATTATTTAAACATATTGTTCAAAGAATTAATAATGAAACCTTAAATAATAATAATAATAATAATAATAATAATAATAATAATAATAATAATAATAATAATAATAATAATAATAATAATAATAATAATAATAGTAGTAATTATAATAATAATAAAAAAGAATATTTAATAGGAGATGATAGTAATATTACCTCAATTTATGATTTCACATTTAGTTATCAAAATAATTCAACTGATTTCCAATATTTAATAAAATCATTATATAATTTAAATAGACCAATTAAAGTAATTGAAATTGGATTTTCAAAAATTATTTTAAATTTTTATAAAACTTTTAAATTATTAAAATCAAATAATAATATTAATAATAATAATAATAATAATAATAAAAGTATTGGTTTTTCAAAAGTTAATATTTTTATATTAGAAGATTCAACAATTACTACATTATATTATTCTTTAAAATTATTTCCAAATTTAAAAAGTTTAATTATTTCAATGAATTTTCAATCATTTATTTCAAAGTTTTTTCAAATGTTTCCAAATTTATTATTAAATTATAATAATAATAATAATAAAGAAATAGAATTTAATAGTAAAATTAAAGAATTTAATAATAATTTATTAACAAATGAAAAAATAGAATTATTTATTAAACATTGGAATAAATATAAAGAATTAATTAAAATTAGTAAAAGTTTGAAATCAATTTCAATTGTAACACAAATGAATGAAAATGTAAATTGGGTATTAAATGAAATTCCACAACTATTAGAAGTTTTATTTTCAATGATTATTGAAAATGAATCAATAACTAGAATTTTCTTACAAGATATAAAATCAATACAACTAATTAAATATTTATTGGAAAATAATAAAAGAATTAATCATTATTTCATCTTTTTAAATGGTGATTACTTTGAAATTGATGAAACAACTGATTCTTATAATTTTAAAGAATTTGAATCTTCAATTATACAATTATTTAAATTAAATCAATTTAATCATGTAAAATCATTTCAAATTTCAATTAATTCTGGTGAACCAAAATTTATAATTAAATAATAAATAAATAACAAATAAATAATAATAATAAACTCTATATCATATATGTGTGTTTTTTTTTTTTTTTTTTTTTTTTTTTTTTTTTTTTTTTAAATTTTTTATTTATTTATTTGTAAAATTTAATATGAGAAAAATAATATATATTGAGAGAGAGTGTGTGTGTATGTGGGAGTGTGTTTTTTTTTTAAAAAATTATTATTATTTTTTTTTTTTTTTTTTTTTTTTTTTTAAATTAATTAATCAACAATAAGTTTTCTTCTATTATTATTTGCACCTTTCTTTTGAACTTTAACAGTTTTATAAGAACCATCAGCAGAGATATTACCTTCTTTAATTTTTAATCTTTTAATGAGTGATTTAGAACGAGCTTGAGCCAATTCTTCACCAGTGAGAGTTGTATTCTTTTTAATTGATAAAGTTTTTAAGATATCTTTCTTTCTTTTCTTTTGCTCAAGTTTTTTATTAACACCTAAACTTCTACCGGTTGTACCATGATGACCAGATTGTGGTCTTGATGGAATGATTTCCAATTTTTGATCGGCATGATTTTTGAATTGTGTTGGTAAGAGGTACTCTGGAACAACACGTAAATGAAGTGGGACTTGTTTTTTAATTAAGGTAGTATCATGTTTTAAAGCTAAAAGATCTTGTGGATTCTCTGAAAAGTGAGATTTTAATTTCTCGTTATTTAAAAGTTCTTGTTTTAATTCAGTTTTCTTGGCTTCTTTAATTGCACGAATACCAATAGTTCTAAGTACATCTTCAACTCTATATCTGAAACCTTCAATTGCATTCATTTTAAATTCGAATGGTTTAAGATTGTATCCTGCATCGCCTCTAGTCTTTGATACTTTTTTTAAGAGTTCTTCATTATGATAAGTTACAAATGATAATGCAATACCCTTATTTGTACCTCTAGCGGTTCTACCAATACGATGAATATAATTTTTAATTGTTCTTGGAAAATCGAAATTTACAACAATATCAACATTTCTAAAATCAATACCTCTTGCTACACCATATTCTTTATCACCTTTTGAATTATTTATTTTTTTATTTTTATTTTTTTTATCATCATCTTCTTCATTTTCTTCTTCATCATCATCTTCTTCATTTTCTTCATCTTCTTCATCTTCTTCATTTTCTTCATCTTCTTCATTTTCTTCATCATTTTCTTCTTCATCTTCATTTTCTTCATCATCTTCTTTTTTAACATCAGTCATTTCATCATCATCATCATCATCATCCTCATTTTCATTATCTTCTAATTCTTGTTCTTCTTTTTTATTTGAATCAGATTTAAAAGATTCATCAGTTGCAATTAAATAATCGAATAAACCTTTATTAAATTGTAAAATGATATCATGTCTAGAGTTAATTGGTAATTCTGAATTTAAAACTGCACATTTAATATGAAATCTTTCAAAGAATAATTTCAATTTATAACAATTATTTGTATCATTTACAAAGAATAAAATTTTTCCTTGCATTAATCTTAATCTTAATAATGAAAATACTAATAAGAATTTATCAACTTCTGCACATCTAAATAAATAAAAAATTAAAAATAATATTAATATATATTAATATATATTAATATTAATATTAATTTTAATTATTACTTACTTAATTGAATATTCTGATAAATTAGTTTGAATTGCTTTATCTTCTTCTAATTTTAAAACGGCTGGAGTATGTAATACTAATTTTTTTAATTCTTCAACTTCTTTAGTTAATGTTGCAGACATTAAAAAGCATTGACAAACTTTTGGTAAAAATGATTTAATTATGTTAATATCATTTTGATGACCATAATTTAAAACTAAATCAGCTTCATCAATTACTAATATATCTAATGTTGATTGTAATTGAATGGTTTTATTCTCTAAATGTTGTACTAATCTTGTTGGTGTACTAACTATAACATCTGGAATATCACGAAGTAAACCTTTTTGTTCATCCAATGTCTTATCATTACCTAATTGTACTACTGATACTAATTGTTGACAATAATATGAAACTTGATTAAAATGATTCTTAACTTGTTCACATAATTCTCTAGTTGGTACTAATACAACTGCTTTAACACCTTTAATATTTGATTTCTAAAAATGAAATAATAAAAATAAAAAATAAAAATTAGTATTATTATTATTATTATTATTATTATTATTATTATTATTATTATTATTATTATTATTATTATTATTATTATTATTATTATTATTATTAATTTATTAATTTATTAATTTATTAAATTAAACACTTACTTCTTTTGCCATTAAAACTTTTTGAATAATTGGGATTGAATATGCAGCAGTTTTACCAGAACCAGTTCTAGCTTTTGCTAAAATATCTTTACCTTGTAATGAGAGTGGAATTGATTTTGATTGTACAAGACTTGGATTTTGGAATCCCATCTTTTTTAATGCTCTAAGGATTCTATTATCCAAACCCATTGATTCGAATGTACATTCTAAATCAATTAAATCACTACTAACACTATCTTCAACACTGTTATTATTTTTATTTAAATTCATTTTAATTTTTTTTTTATAGACAAAAAAATCTATTTAAATGTTTTCGTCAAAAAAAAATAATAATAATAATAATATTAATAAAAAAATAAAAATGTAAAAAAAAAAAAAAAAAAAAAAAAAAAATTAAAAATTCCAAAACCGACTCGTTTTTTTTCACTGTTTTTGAAAAAAAAAAAAAAAAAAAAAAAAAAAAAAAAAAAAATAAAAAAAGATTTATTTTTAATTTTTTATTTTAATTTTTTTTTTTTTTTTTAAATTTATGATTTTTGATTATTTGATTTGGCCAAATCAAAAACACCAATTCCTTTTTTTAATCCATCCTTTTTATTATTTTTATTATTATTTTTTTTTTATTTTTTTTTTTTTTACACCAACTAAATCTTTAAAAAAAATAAAATTAAAAAAATATAAAATAAAATAATAATAAAAATCTAAATAAAAAAAAGGCAATATAAAATCTATAACCATCTGTTTTGGTTATTATTGTAATAATTTTTTTCTAATGAACGATGAGTATTTAAAATAACAAGAAAAAAAAATATTTATTTATTTATTTCATTCAATTTTTAAAAAAAAATTATATTATATTTTTTTTTTTTTTTTTATTTTTTTTTTTTTTTTTACACATTCCAAGTCAATAATAATATTAAGTAATTTAAAAAAGAACAAAAAAAAATATATTAAATTATATAATGAAAAATAAAACTATATATATGATGAAAACTAAATTTTTCCGTTTATAAAATAAATAAATAAATAAAATAAAATAAAATAAAATAAAAAAAAAATAAAAAATAAAAAATAAAATAAAATAAAAATAATAATAATAATAATAATATATTTATAATGATTGGTGGTGATTTATCATTATTTGAATGTGAAAATTATAATGAATTAACAGAATTAGAAAAAGTAATATACAAATTAAAATGGTTA
This sequence comes from Dictyostelium discoideum AX4, assembly GCF_000004695.1. Classification (NCBI taxonomy): domain Eukaryota; phylum Evosea; class Eumycetozoa; order Dictyosteliales; family Dictyosteliaceae; genus Dictyostelium; species Dictyostelium discoideum. The sequence continues at coordinate 3,311,145 of NC_007089.4, read as the reverse complement.
TTTTTAATAATGATACTATTAAGGATACCTTGGTGTTTCTTTTCATTTTTATCAATATGTAATATGGCTATAGAAATAGTAACAATTATAATTGGATTATTTGGAATTAAAACTTTAAAAAAATCATTTCTAGTATTGGTAAATATCATTTATTTATTATTATTAAAATTATTAAAACTATTAAAATTATTATTTTTTTTTTATGTAAATAATAAAAAAAAAAAAAAAAAAAAGTATTGCACCTTATCAGAAGTATCATTTTTTATGTCTTCATACGATATTTGCCAATTTTTAGAAATTGGTAATAATAATAAATTTAATATATCATACCCTTTTAGAATATTATTTACAGTTTTATTCATAATATGGAGTTTATTTATGTTTTTTAGTATAAAATTGGTTTTAGATTTATTTCAAACTCAAGAATCAAAACCTTTATTAATTAGTATATCTGTATCAACTGATTCCAGAAATGATTTGACCACTACTACCACAACGACCGCTACAACAAATAATATGGGTGAAGAATCAGTATAACAATAAATTATAAATTTAAATCAATAAACTAACATAAATAAATAAAAATAAAAAAAAATAAAAAAAAAGTCCGATTATATATCATAATAGATTTTTAAAATTATATTTAAAACAATTTCTTTTAATTATAGGCGAATTCTATTTTTTTTTTTTTTTTTATTTTTTGTTTTTGTTTTTAAACTTGTATAAATATCGGGTTATTTATCTACAAGTAAAGGTAATAATTTTAATTTATTATCATACCATATTATTTAATTTACAAGAGTTTTTATTTATAAATATATTTATTCTTTTTTTAATGTTTCATTTTGCGTTATATTAGAAGTAGTAGTAGTAGTAGTAGCATTAGTACTAGATGGTTGTGCTTGACTTCTAACTTGTTTAAAGAATTCAGTTGTATTATGAATTTTGAGTGGTTCAAATCTGAGTTGAGGATTATTATTATTATTATTTGATTCTTGTGAATTTTTAATTTGTTGCAAAATATCTTCTTCTTTTTGCTAAATATATATATAATTTTGATAATTAATATACATTTATTATTTTTAATTGTTTTTTTTTTTTTTTTTTTTTTTTTTTTTTTTTTTTTTTTTTCAAAAACAAAATTAAAATAAAATACTTACAATATGAGATAAAACCCATTTTAATGGGTTGCTCTTTCCAGTTAAATTTGAAACATGTCTATCAGCTTGATTTAATCTATCCTCTAATATTGAAATATTTTTATTAATATCTGATGATAATTCAGTTAGTTTATCGATAATTGGGAAAAATTGTTGAACTTCTTTTGTTTTTTCAAATAATAATGGTATAAGTTTTGAATCAGTTTTATCTGTATCTGTTTTTATCTATATTACAATAATAATAACAATAATAATAAGTTAATTAATATGTTTGATTGGTTTTTTTTTTTTTTAATACTAAATAATAATAATAATAATAATAATAATAATAATAATAATAATAATAATAATAATAATAATAATAAACTACATACAGTTTCAACAAAAGCACCAAACTCATCTAATCTTGCTAACATATATTCAATTGTATCATCAATATTTTTAGCTTGGTCATTTGTACTTTGTGAAAAACCAAGATAATTTGAGTATCCTTCTGCAATAGATTTAACTAATAAATCATTATCTTCAACTGAATTTAATAATGGGTTTGAGTTTATTAAGGAAAATGCTGTTCCTGGTGAAATCGTTGTTGTTGCTGCTGATGCTGGTGCTGTTGTTGTTATTGTTGTTGCTGTTGTGTTATTGATTGTGGCTGCTGTTGATGATGTTGCTGCAACAGGTTGTGCTGCTAGTGAACTTGTATTATTATTTGGTTCTGTCATTGTAAAAAATTTAAATTAATGAAAAATTAAAAAAAAAAAAAAAAAAATCAAAAAAAAAAAAAAATCAAAAAATCAAAAAATCAAAAAATTTTACAGTCATGTTTTTATTTATTTTTTTATTTTATTTTATTTTTTTATGTTATTTTTTTTTTTATTTTTTTACATCCCAAAGATATTACAGGGGGACAAAAAAAAAAAAAAAAAAAAATAAAAATAAAAAAAAAAAAAAATAAAAATAAAAAAAATAAAAAAATTGATATAAAAAAAAAAAAAAGAAAATAAAAAAAAAAAAGAAAAAGAAAAAAATTTTAAATTGCAAAGCCAAAAAAAATAAAAAAAATTTTAAAATCTAAATTTTTTTTTTTTTTTTTTTTTTTTATGCTCAAGAATTAATCAGATTTTCCAAAAAAAGTCTTTTATTTTTATTTTTTTTTTTTATTTTTTTTTTTATTTTTTTTTTTTTATTTTTTAATTTGCCCCCTCCATTAATTTAAATTTAAATTTTGAATTTTGGCGCCTCCATTTCAACTGACTGTTAATTTTTTCAAATTAATTTTTTTTTTTTTTTTTTTTTTTTTTTTATTTTTTTTATTTTTTAATTTTTTGAATTTTTTTTTTTTTTAATTTTTTTCAATTTTTTTTTAAATTTTTTTTATATGTAACCGTCATCCAACAACAAACAACATCATATTATTTTATTGTATTTTTATCACACAAAAAAAAAAAAAAATAAAAAAAAAAAATAAAAAAACAAAAAAAGCAAAAAAAAATAAAAAATAAAAAAAAATAAATAAAAAAACACATCAATACGCCACACTATAAAACCTATAATTGGTTTGGAAAGTAATATAATAAATTCAAAAACCAGCATAAAAATTTAATTTTAAAAAAAATAAAAAGGTAAAAAAAAAAAAAAAAAAAAAAAAAAAAAAAAAAAAAAAAAAAAAAAAAAATTAATTAATAAAAAAAAAACAATTAAGATTTTTTTTTTTTTTTTTTTTATTTTATTTTATTTTATATATTTTATTTTATTTTAAAATTTTATTTTATTTAAAATACCAGTAACAATATATTTATATATAAATATATATACTAATTTAATAGTTTTTTTATATTATTTTATTTTGTTTTTTTATTTTTTTTATTTTATATAATATAATATAATTAAAAAAAAGAGAAGAGAAGAGAAAAGAAAAGAAATAAATATAAACAGTGAAATTTTAGTGTTCTTTAGAATAAGATCTACAAGAATATTTAAAAAACACAACCATCAAGTTTATTTTTTTTTTTTCCAGTTTCAAGACTTTATTTTAATTTTAAATTTAATTATTATTTTTTTTTTTTATTGTTTTTTTTTAAAATTTTTAAAAAACAAAGTCAAATATCAATAATCAATAATCAATAATCAATAATCAATAATCAATAATCAATAATCAATTATCAACTATCAATTATCAACAATATCAGTATCAATTATCAATATAAATATATCAATACAACCAAAAACAGATAAGAAAAAAAAAAAAAAAAAAAGAATGAATAACGAAGACTCTCTATCCTATTCTTTTGGTAGGATGATGTTAAATCAACAACAGCATCACCACCAACAACAAAATAATACTCAAGTACAACAACAACAACAGCAACATACAACACAGTTCAATCAAGTTAGATTTGGTGGCAATTATCATCAACAACATCAACAACAACAACATCATCAACAACAACATCATCAACAACAACAACAACAACAACAACAACAACAACAACAACAACAACACCCACAACAATATATATCCCCAACATTTAGCTATGTTCATAACAATAGCAACACCAGTATTACCCATGGTAATTTATATGATATAGATGATAACCAAATAGATAATGTTAATATTATTAGAGGTGGAAATAGAGGATATTATAACCAACAACAACAACAACATCAACATCAACAACAACAATATTATCATGAACAACAACAACAACATTTTAATATCAACAACAATAATAATAATAGTAATAATAATAATAATAATAATAATAATAATAATAATAATAATAATAATAATAATAATAATAATAATAATAATAATAATAATAATAATAATAATAGTAGTTTAATAACAAATAGTCATCATGCACAGAGAATCGTGAGTCCAATAGTAAATGGTATGACAAGTAGTAGTGGTAGTAATATGATGATTAATGATGTTAGTTTTGGTATGAATGGTATTAGTAGCATCAATGGAATCAGTATAAATAATGGAAGTGGTGATATAGATGAGGAAGATGATAAACTATTGGATGAACAACAACAATTACTTCAAAGATCTTTAGAGAGATTAAGTGATGGTGAAGAGATTTCATTTGGAAATCCAAATTACTTCTTTCATCCATTCTCTGAGAGAAATATAAATGGTTTACCAAGTACAAATTCTTCAATAGTTTCAAGACAACAACAATTACAACAACAACAACAAAAATTAAAATTAAAATCTTCCCCTTCACCAATTTCACCATTTTTCTATACACAACAACAACAACAACAGCAGCAACAACAACAACAACAACAACAACAACAACAACAACAACAACAGCAACAACAGCAACAACAGCAACAGCAACAACAGCAACAACAAAATACGTCAATCAATGGTATTATTAAAATTGATCAAACACCACCAACACCTCAATATATTGCCAATCCATCAGTTTCACCATTAAATGCACCAATTTCATCACCAGTTTTGGGTGATATTTATAGTGGCAACAATAATAACAATAATATTAACACAAATAATTATAGACAACAACAAAAATTAAATACTAGCACTGGTAGTTATCAAAATATGTCATTTGATGCTGGTGTTAATGGATTCAATTGGAGTCCATCTTTACAACCTGATCAATCAACCTCAACAAATCACACCCAAGCAATGTTACAACAACAACAACAAAGACAACAACAACAACAACAACAAACACAAAACCTTGTATATTTAAATAATCAACAAATTAAATCAACTGTAACATCAAATAGAGATCATTGGTCAAGTGTTGTAAAACCACCACCTATTCAATTACAACAAAACTCAATGCAACAAAACCCAATACAACAACAACAACAACAACAACAACAACAACAACAACAAAGCCTCTTACAACACCAACAAATGTTACAAATGCAAATGCAAATACAACAGCAACAGCAACAGCAACAGCAACAACAGCAACAGCAACAGCAACAACAAAATCAACAACAAAACCAACAACAGAATCAACAACAAAATCAACAACAAAATCAACAACACTATCCAAAGTATTACTATCAACCGATTTTAAACAATAACCAACAACAATCACCAC
>NC_007089.4:3292866-3305797 GCF_000004695.1 Dictyostelium discoideum AX4 | reverse complement strand
TGAATGCAACACCATGGTCAACATCAACATAATCAACACCATGGTCAACATCAACACAATCAACATCATGGTCAACATCAACATAATCAACACCATGGCCAACATCAACACAATCAACATAGCCAACATCATGGCCAACATCAACATAATCAACATAACCAACATCATAACCAACACCATAATCAGTCACATCCAAATCACAAAAATCAACATCAAAAACAAAATCAAACTCAACAATCTACACAACAACAACAACAACAACAACAAAATGTACAAACATCAACAACTCAATCACCTCTTCTACAACAATCACAACAACCACAACAACAACAACCACCAACTTCAAATCAAAGACAACAACAACAACATAATAATAATACAAATAATGTTACAACAATTAATAATCAAACAAATATTAATATTATTAATAATGATTCAGATAATGAAGAGTTATTAACAACAGTTAATCATTCTAAACCACCACCAAATGAATCTAAAAGAGGTGAATTGGTAGAGAGTCCAGTTTCTAAACAACAATATAAACACTTTATTAAACAATTTAAATTAAAAGAAAAAGAAGGATTAGAGATTGCAATGGAATTTGCTTTTCAATCATTAAGTGTTTTACCAGAAAAAGTTCATTGGAGAGTTTATTTAGAATTGGCAGATTTGGCTAACCGTCAAAATAACCTTAAGTTGGCTCGTAAATTCTATAGAAAGGTTACAAGTACTCAACCCTATATTAGTCAAGGTTGGTTAGAGTATGCTAAAATGGAGGAAGATTATGGTCGTCTTGAGAAATGTCAAAAGATACTTCAATTGGGTCTTAAACATTGTCCATTCAATGAGAGTTTATTGATTAAAGGTATTCGTCATGAAGAGAAAATGGATAATTTAGAGGGAGCAAGAGCATTACTTTCTCAACTACGTGATCAATCAATCTATAAAACTTGGAGAGCTGTAATGGAGGGTGGTTTATTGGAGGCTCGTGCTGGTAATATTGATGTTGCTAGAAAGATCTTTAAATATCTCATGAAACATGTACCTTGGTATGGTCCAATCTATCAAGAAGCTTATAAACTTGAAGAGAGATGTGAAGAGTATGAACGTGCCATTAACATTGTAGAGAAAGGTTTATTTGAAGATCCAAAATATGGTCCACTTTGGTTTAGTGCATTACGTCTATATGAGAAAACTAGTCATGGTTTCCTTCAATCAACTCGTAATACCGTTGAACGTGCTAGACAAGCTGTATCACGTGAAGTAACTTGGAAAATCTATTTCGAAGCAGCTCAAATTGAAGAACGTTCAAAAAATTTAACACTCTCTAGAGCTGCCTATGTAAAGAGTGTCGAGCTTTGTCCAGAGAATTTATTATGGAAAGTTTGGTTAGGTGGTAGCAGAACAGAATTAAATGCTGATAATATTTGTATAGCTAGAAAATTGGTTTTCCGTGCTCTAGAGGAGGTACCATCCAAATTAAGATCATTGGTATTATTGGAATATTCAAGATTAGAGGAATATGCAGGTAACATTAATAAATCACGTAGAATTTTAAAGATGGCTCATGTAGAAGCACGTTTAGATTGGAAAGTATTTTTAGAAAGTGTATTACTTGAAATGAGAGCAAACAATTATGAAGCAGCAATTAAAGAAGCAAAAGAATCTTTAAAAATTCATAGTGGTGCTGGTAGACTATGGGCTGCTCTTATTCAATTAAATCAATTAAAAGGTGTTAAATCACAATTAAATGTTTTTAAGAAAGCTTTACAATTTGTAAGTTTAAAAATAATATAACAATATCAACCACCATTGTTTTAAAAAAAATCAAATTTATAATAAAATATATAAATGAATTAACATATGTATTTTTTTTTTTTTTTTTTTTTTTTTTTTTTTTTATAATATTAGGTACCAAAATCTGGTGAGGTTTGGTGTGAAGGCGCTAGAATTGCATTAAATAATAATGAACTAAGAGAAGCCAGAAGATTTTTAGAATTTGCAATTCAATTTACACCACAATTTGGAGATTCATTTATTGAACTACTTCGTTTAGAGATTATGGAGAAAGGTCCAAATTGTGATATTTCAAAATTGGAACAACTTTGTATCAATGCTGATCCAAATTATGGATTTATGTGGCTTCATTGTACAGTTTGCGTTTTAGATAGCAGTAGACAAGTATTGAGAAATGCTAAAAAATTATTACTCGAAATGACACAACCAAAAGAACAATATCTTGAAGAAAAAAAACCTGAATATGGTTCATGTTGGGTTGGTTCAGATGGTGTTTTATCATTGAATAGAGTATTTAGAAATGACTTTAATAATATGTCGAACCAAGAGAAAAGGAAAGCCCTCTTTGGCTCTGATGTTGTGAAGCCATAGTAACCTCAGAAGTAACATATCTATCTATCTTAATTTGAATTGGTTACCAATTCAATTAGATCTTTAAGTTAGTTATATTTCCTAATATTTTTCAATAAAAAAAAAAAAAAAAAAAAAAGAAAAAAAAAAAAAAGTGTGATGAAAAGTAATTTTCGTGAGTTGCTAAAAAAATATATTTAAGTTATTAATATTATTATCTTTTTTTTTTTTTTTTTTTAATACTGATTAACCAATTGGTTTATCCTTCAGAAGAAATAAAAGGCATATTTATGAGTTTTAATTTTTTAAATACAATTATTTTTTTTAAAATATCAACTTTTCAATATTATTATTATTATTATTATTATTATTATGATTTAACAAAAATAATATAATTTTTTAAATAAACTATTAGTATAATTGAAAAAATATTTTTAGCTTATTATCTAATTGATTTATAGATTCTTGCATACATAGGTGTTTAATCTTTAACTACATAATTTTCTTACAATTGATAGTGATTGAATCATTGTCCCACTGGATATTTTCGATTTTATATAGAGCTTCTTTGAAATGATATAAAGATATTGAACCTGAAATAATGATTACAGATGGATTTGCTTATAGAATATTCAAAATTGAAAAGAAGACTAAATTTTGAGCTTCTGATTGTGGCTCTTGATAATTATTTTCATAAGAATGAATAATGGGGCATACATTAGTAAATAAAATGTCTCCTGCCTGTACAAACTTAAAATTATTTAAAGTGGCTGTCCTACTTTTTCCTGTAGGAGAGTTTTACTAGTTTTGGAGAAATATTCTTGCAAGAATACAACTGATGATCCAATAAATGGTATTCATAAACATTTTCAATGTGTTGATTAATGACAATACTATTTTTAATTTAAGGAAAAACAAATGGCTTCCCATTTTTGATTGTGTTGTAATACCTCTTATTATCCTCTCCATAATGAATATCATCACAAAAATCTTGTACTTTAGTTTGAAGGTTGGTAATTGGGTGAGGTAATATGTGCACATATCATACAAGAAATTAAATTAAATAATAGGCTTTATGTTTAATACAAGATTTGGAAAATTAAAGAAACTATATTTACAAAATACTTCAAGAGGTGTAGATGGCGTGCACAAGAACGAAGGGAGACTTCTAACTGAACAACCGCTCTCACATTTAGATTACAATCGTTCAATTATTGAATGCGTTCATGAGTCTAAAGAAAGAAATGAATCAAGAAAGTACTGTCACTTTTTTGGTTAGTATAATGAGTATATTGATGGTCAAATTCTTTGTCCACATCGTTATACTGTAGCATGCACTGGTCCTCAAGATCTTGAAAATTATAAAGTTGATAAGGTAGATGACACTGATGATACTGATGACACAGATGATCCAGATCAAGATACCTTTTATAAATTTTTTGTAATATTAAAAAAAAAAAAATAAAAAAAAAATTAATATTGTGAGCTTTTTTGTTTAAACAATAAGTTGTAGTTTTTATATTATCTAAAATAGGTTTTTCTATATTAAAAAATTAATTACCTTTTAAAATCTGTTTCTATATTATCCAAATTATTACCTTTATTTTTTTTTTAAAAAAAAAAAAAAAAAAAAAAAATCACTTTTAATTTTATTCCTTTTGAATTTATTGATTAATAATAATAATAATAATAATCATCAATGGCTTTTTCTAAATAAAAAAACTATTAAATTTATTATTTCAATGTGTTGTTATTTCATATTAATAATTAATAACTTCAGTATATTTTTTTAACGACCCATAAAAATTACTTTTCATCACACTTATTTTTTTCTTTTTTCTTTTTTTTTTTTCTTTTTTTTTTTTTTATAGAAAAAAATTAGGAAATATAGCTTAAAGATTCAATTGAATTGGTAACCAATTCAGATTCAGATAGATAGATATGTTACTTCTGCGTTACTATGGCCTCACAACATCAAAGCCAAATAAGGATTTCCTTTTCTCTTGGTTCGACATATTATTAAAGTCATTTATAAATACTCTATACAACTGCATCACATGCTATTGTAAATACGTTTATTATAAACCATCATTATTGTAAATTTAATTTATATAAATAAAAAATAAATAAATAAATAAACAAAAATAATTTTTTATTATATTACGCCAATTCAAAATAGTTTAACTTTAATAATAATAATAAAAAAAAAAAAAACCTTTTGAAAACAAAACTTTTTTTCTTTTTTTTTTTTATTTATACAAATGAATGTATATAAATTTTTTTTATTATTTTTTTTTTTTCTATTTTTTTTTTGTTTTGAAATTATACAATCAATTTAATTGATAATTTACAATTTTTTAATTTTTCTAAACAATAAATACATTTTAATAAATAAGAATTATTTTTATTATTATAAATACAAATATTTTTACCATATTATGTTTCTGTTAATTATTGTTTATGTATTATTATTATTATTATCATTATTATTATTTTTTTTTTTTTTTTTTTTTTTTTTTAATCTTTATTATAAAAATATATATATTTTTTTATATTATTATTATTATTATTATTATTATTATCAAATTATGTTTTAAAAGAATTTAATTGAAGTTGTTGAAGTTCTTTCTCTTTTTAAAATATCGTGATTTGGAAAAGCTTTAATTGTTTTTTGAATATGTGGAAAATCGACAACTGTTTTATAATCTAATGCTCTCCATAAAATATCTTTTCCAGTATGGAACTGTCTTAATCTCATTCTCCATTCAATAATTTCTTGTTTTCTTTGATTTTTATCTTTATTCTTTGATGACGGATAACTTCCAATTATATAATGAATAATACTTTCTAAACCCAATGTAGAATCTTCTTCAGTTTCCTATTTTTTAGAAACAAAAAAAAAAAAAAAAAAAAAAAAAAAAAAAAATTAATTAATTAATAAAAAATAATAATATTAACAATAATAATAATAATAATAATAAATTAAAAACTTACCCAAGCTAAATATAAAGAATAAAAAAATAATTCATTTGAAATTAAAGTATCATTAGGAAAAGCTTTCTTAATATATATAAATGCCAATGTCATAACATATCTATCAATTTCTGGACTTCTCTTGAAAAATTCTCTATGATAATCGACCAATTTCAAAAATTCATCCAATTTAGGGTCAACATCTTTCTTTTTATTGAAATCTAAAACTCTTTTAAACATTTTTTTTAAACTATGATGTTTTTGTTCAAATGGTTTATTGGCAACAGGTGGTGACTTATCCATATTATTATTACCATATATTTCAGATGCTCCAGCAAACTGACTTTTTGAATTAAAATTTTTATTTTGTAAAACTATTGATTGATCAACTGAGTAACCTGGATATTGTTGTTGTTGTTGTTGTTGTTGTTGTTGTTGTTGTTGTTGTTGTAATTGTTGTTGTTGTTGTTGAATTTCAACTATATTATTAAAACTATTTTGATGATTTATTTTTTTCATCGGTTGATCAATATCAACACCAGTATTATTTATTTTATTATTATTAAGACACTTTACATCTCCATACTTCTTATCTGAAGTTTCAATTGTTGATTTCTTTTTCTTTGAAGAAAGAAACATTTTTGTCATTTTTTAAAAATTATAAAATAATGCACAAAAATTTATATGAATAGAGATGTTTTAATTGATTATATTAATTTGATTTTTATAATCAAATTAATTAATCTGTCTTTTATATTATAAAATATTTATATAAATAAGTTTTTTTTTTTTTTTGGAATAATAAAACAAATTTATATTTTTAAATAATTTTAATGAAAAAATAAAACTTATAAACTATATATTATTATTATTTTTATTATTATTATTATTTTAATTATTATTATTTTTATTATTCTAAACTATGTTTTTTTTATGAAATTTTAAAAATAATAATTTTTGATTTACAAATTAAATAAAGATATTTTTTTTTTTTTTTTTTTTTTTTTTTTTTTTAAGAAATATAAAAAATGGAATTAAATAATTTAAAAAAATAATATTTAAATATAATGGTGTTAATAAATTAAAAATGAAATAAATAAATATGGTAAAACTTTTTTATGGCTATTGAAAATTAATTTTTCTATTATATAATAATTATTAAATGAAATAAATTAGTGTTAGTTTTAAATCTTCTTTGAAAAAAAAAAAAAAAAAAAAAAATTATAATGTTGTTATATTTTTTTTTATTTTCCTTAAAAAACATATAAACATTTATTTTTTACAATTGTATAATTTTTTTAATTTTAGCTATTATTGTTAAATTTTTATTTTGTTTCTATTTTTTTTAATTTTTTTTTTATTTTTTTTTTTTTTACATACTAATTAAATAAAATATTTATTGAATGAAAAAATATGGTATGGAAATAAATAAATAATTGAATTTATGTGAGTTTATTTTATTTGTTGAAATTATAAAAAATAAAAAAAATAAAAAAAATATAAAATAAAAAATAAAAAATTAATTAAAAAAATAAGAAATGTATAGATAATATGTGAATTTTTTTTTTATTTTATTTTTTTTTGTTATAAATAAATAAATGGACTGGTGATAATTTTTAAAATTGAATCTTATTTTAATTATATTGAAAATATATGATTTTAAAAAAAAATAAAATAAAATAAAATAAAAAAATATATATTAAATATTTATATTTTTTAAAAAAAAAAAAAAAAAAAAAAAATCAAACAAAGAAATTTAAAATAAAATTAAAATAATATAAAAATTCACAATACTAATTACAAATAATAAAATTCAAACATGTTTTTATAGATGGAAATAATATTATCCTTTTGAAAGTGGACCCAATGTTATGAAAGTTGTTATTATTATTATTTTTATTGGTTTTTTATTATTTATTTCCCACAAAAATAAAGTTACAATGAGACACAAACAAAACACAAACAAAACACAAACAAAACACAAACAAAAACCACAAACACACACACAAATTTTTTAATTAATTAAAGTTTTAACTAGAATAATGACCATAGTAAAACAAAAACAACACTATAATGTAATTGGAGCTGTGTGAATGAAATTAATTTAATTATTGATTTGAAATACGACATCTGACGTCCAATTTCCGATTGCACAATATACAAATATGGTTTATATTTTAACAAAAACTATTTGTATTTATAATTTTAACCCATCATTACCAAATATTAATATGAAATTTTAATTTTTGGTGATTATTATGATTTTATTATTATAAATAAAAAATGCGTGGAGAATTAATTCAAGAAATCAAAAAAAAAAAAAAAAAAAAAAAAAAAATAAAAACAATGTGATGATTGATTATTAATTTATATTTTTTAAATTTAATAATAATTAAATATATATTTTATATGGAATTTAAAAAAACCATACCATTTAAAATTATTAAGTGGTGTAGATTAGGTGTGGTTATATGTGGTATATGTGTGTGTTTTTTTTTTTATTATTATTATTATTATTATTTATTTTTTATGTTTTAATTTTTAATTTTATGTTTCTAAAATGATGATGATTAGATGTCTCCGTTTTTATTAGATTAACCAATAATTATACAAATATAATCAAAATGAAATTGATAGTTAAATTATTACACCATTGATTTTTAAAATTATCAAATAAAAAAAATAAAAAAAATAACAATAACACACACCCACTTACACATACAAACAAAACAAAATATTATTATTACTTACCAATAAACTAAATTTAATTTAATGCTAAAATATATTATGTTTCTCGTTTTCGTTGTTATTGTTTTTTAAACTAATAATTATTGATACTATAAACATTTAAATATTATTATTTTTATTTTTATTTTTTTATTATTATTATGATTATTATTGTTATTATTATAAATATTATTATTATTATGTTTTTTTTTATTGAAATATATTATTGATAAATATTATTACTATTAAATAAATAAATAAATAAATTAAAAAATAAATAAAATTTTTTAGAAAAATGTGTTTTTATATTTTATAAGGTTTAATTATAATAAAAAATAAAAAATAAAAAATAATAAATTAATTTAATAAATTTGTATTAGATAAATTAATCAATCTATTTATTTTTTAAAAAAAAAATATATATAAGGATTATTACTTTTAATTTCTAAAAAAAGGTTATTTATTTTTATTTAAATAAATTTTATATATTATATAATTGAAAGATTGTAAAAACTAATTTTGAAAAAATAAAAAAAAAAAAACCTTAAAAAGGTTACCCCACAATCTTTTAAAAAAAATAAAAAAAAAATTAAAAATAAAAAAAATAAACAATAGTAAGAATACGTAAAAAAAATAATAAATAAAGTGGTGGGGGTTATATTAATTTTTATTTTTTTAAACAGTAAGAAAAGAGTAGTTTTATTAAAACTCATTTCTATTTATAGTGAAGAAATTGTATTTTGAATTTATATTATTTATTAAATATAAAAAAATAAATAAAAATAAAAAACAAAACATGAAAAAATCCTTTTATGTAATTTTAAGGATCAAATATTTTTTTTTTTTTTTTTTTACTGGAAAATAAAATAATTATAAAAAAAAAAAAATAAAAATAAAAATAAAAAAAGATATTTAAATTTTTTTCTTTTTTTTTTTTTTAAGATTTATAATTTATTTTTATTTTTATTTTTTTATTTTTTTATTTTTTTATTTTTTAAAAATTAAAAGCATCAATTAATAATTGAGAAACTTCTTTTTTATGAATTGAAGAGATACCAATTGCAGAAGCAGCTAAAGGTGGTCTACCAATATATTTAATTTGAGAAGTTTGTGGATAACGTTGTTTGAAACGTGGTTCAACGAATGACCAACAACCACCATTTTGTTGTTCTTCTTGAACCCAAGCGAATTTAGTAGCGTTTGAATAACGATTGATTTCTTCTTGAATACGTTGATATGGGAATGGAGCGATTTGTTCAAGACGAATGATTGCTACATCATTGAAATTCTTTGCTTTTCTTTCCTCTTGGAGGTCATAGAATACTTTACCACTACAAAAGATGACACGTTTAATTGTGGATGCGTTATTGATGGTATCAGGATCGGATAAAACTGTTTGGAAATGAGTTCCTGGTGCCATTTCATTTAAAGTTGAGAAACAATTTGGATGACGTAATAATACTTTTGGACCAGCGACAATCAATGGTTTACGATAGTTTCTAATCATTTGTCTACGAAGTGCATGGAAATAATTTGCAGGAGTTGAAGGATTGATAAAGTAAAAGTTTGTCTCTTGATTGATTAATGTATCGTCTTTGACATTTACAGCTTCGGTATCACTCAATTGAAGGAAACGTTCAATACGACAACTTGAATGCTCTGGACCGGCACCGTCGAAACCGTGAGGTAAAAGAATGACAATACCACTTTGACGTAACCATTTAGATTCACCACTTGTAACGAATTGATCGATTGCGATTTGAGCACCATTGATGAAATCACCAAATTGTGCCTCCCAAATTGGTAGTGTATCTGGTGACTCCAATGAATAGCCATACTCATAGCAAAGTACGGCAAACTCTGAAAGATTACTATTTACAACATCCAATTCACCTTTGGCACCCATGTTATTCAATGGTTGATATATACGGTCAGAATTTTGTTCGGTTAAATTGAAATGTCTTTGAGAGAAAGTACCTCTACCAACGTCTTGACCAGAGATTCTAACATTGTAACCTTGTTTCATTAATGAACCCACTGCCATAGACTCTGCGGTAGCCCAATCTGCTTGGTTTTGTTTTAACTTTTCTAATCTTGCATTTGAGAAAGAACGAAGTAATCTTTGATGAACTTGGAAATCCGATGGAACCTTTACAGAGTCATTGGCAATCTCGCTCAACTCCTCAACTGAATAACCTGTATCAAGTTTACTATCATCTGCAATATGCTTTGATTGGATTAAACCACTCCATTTACCTTGTAAATGATCCATTGGTGAGTATTTGAAATTCTCTGGTGTTGATAATTGGAATTGTTCTTCGAGAATGGCTTGTTCCTTTTGAGTGAATTCCAACAACTCTTGCTCACTAAAGATACCTTGACTAATGATTTGAGTTGCATATTTTTGTGGAATAGATTGACGTTTACGAATATTTTGATACATTGTTGGTTGAGTGAATGATGGCTCATCGACTTCATTATGACCAAACTTTCTCCATCCAATTAAATCAATGATTATATCCTTTTTGAATTTTTGACGATATTCAACGGCCAATCTCGAAACTTTTTCAACTTGTTCTGGTGATTGTGAATTTACTACAATGATTGGTGCACCAATGAATTTACCAATATCGGAACTGTAACGATTGGATCTACCATTGGTTGGAACGGTTGTGAACCCAATTTGATTATTTACAATCACATGTACACAACCACCAATGTTGAATCCAGACAATTGAGATAGCTGGAGTGTTTCAGTTACAACACCTTGACCTGCAACTGCTGCATCACCATGTAACATTAAACACAATGATTCTGAACCACCTTCATTCTTTTCATAAAATTGTTTTGCACGTGTTTTACCTGCTGCTACAGGATCTACAGCCTCCAAATGTGATGGATTATGAATTAATGATACATGTACACTCTCTTTATTGTTATTAAATTGTAAATCTGTACTAACTGCAATATGACTTGTCACATCACCAACACCTAAAATACCCTCTGAAAATTCAGAATTACCTTTAACTTTCCAAAAGAAATCTTTTGCTGGATAATTACACATTTGTACTAATAAATTTAATCTACCTCTATGTGGCATACCAATTACAACATTCTTTAATTGATTCTTTGCTGATTCTCTAAAAATTGAATCACATGATACCATCATACTTTCATTACCTTCTAAACCATATCTATAAAAATTAAAAATTTTAAAAAATTAATATTTTAAAAAAAAAAATTTTTTATTAAATATATGTGTGTGTGGGTTTATTTATGTTACCTTTTAAAAGTTGGAAATTTCTTTTGCATAAATTGATCAAAAATTTCAGATTTAATTAAATTTTTTAAAATATTAATTTTTTCAGATTTTGATGGATTTTGATGTTGTAATTGTTCAAACTTTTCATAGAGCCATGCTTTTTCTTCAATCGATTCAATATGATCAAATTGTGCTGTAACATCATTACAATATGCATTTTCAAGAAAACTAACAACTTGATCAAGGTTGGTTAAATCTTGATTAATTAAATCAATAGTTGATGGAATTGATTGACCTTTAACTAAATTATAACGATCTAAATCTAATAATTGACTTCTAATTCTTTCCATTCTTGCTAATGGATCAATATTTGCTGCTAAATGACCATGTGCTCTATATCCATCAATTAATCTTGTTACACTTAATTTTACACTTGATGATGATGGTGATGATGTACAATAAAAACTCTTTGAAATTGAATTTATTGTTTGTTTATTCTTTGAAATTGATCTTAATCCAATCATTTTTTTTTTTTTTTTTTTTTTTTATAAAATTTAATTTGATCTTAAAAAAAAAATAAAAAAAACAATAAAGATAATTTAATAATACTTAAATAAAATGAAAAAATTAAACAGTTTAGTGTTTAAAAAACCACACGATAAAAAAAAAAAAATTAAAAAAATCAAAAAAAAAAAATTAAAAAAATTAAAAAAAAAAAAATTAAAAATTAAAAAAAAGAAAATTGAAAATGAAAATTAAAAAAAATCAAAAATAACAAAATTTTAAAAAAAAATAAAATTTTATATGCCAGTAATCTTACTTTTTCCCTATTGCGTCATTAGTTTTGATTTTGTTTGTGAGAAAATATGTTTTAAAAACTACAGATATTTTTTTTTTTTTTTTTTTCTCTATTAACCAAAAAAAAACAATGAATAATTTATTTATTTGTAATTAGTTTTTTTTTTTTTTTTAAAAAAAAATATTTTTATTTTTATTTTTTGATTTGTTTTTTATTTTTTCTGGATTTTTTTTTTTTTTTTTTTTTTTTTCTATTTTTAGATTTTTTTTTTTTTTTTTTTTTTTTTTTTTTTTTTTTTTATAAAATTTCTGCAACATTCATTAATAATGAATGTTGAATTGAATTGAAAACTACTTCTATAGCACGAGAATCTAAAGCACAAGTGAAATGATGATATACAATTTTGTTTGAATTTTTAATGGTTGTGTGAAATTTATTTTTAATGAATTGTGAAGTTTCTTCATATGAATGATCATTACCATTGAAATCTTTTAAATGTTGAGAAACTGGTATTCTTTTAATTTTCTCTTTAAATAAATCTATTTTATTAAAAAATAATACAAATGGTGATTTAGTAAACCAATTACTATTAACCATCTCTCTAAATAATTCTAATGAATCTGTAAATCTACTTGTTGAATTATCCTCTTCTAATAATGTATCATAATCATTAATTGATGTTACAAATAAAACACATGTAATATCTTGGAAACAATGTATCCATTTTCTTCTTTGATTTTTTTGACCACCAACATCAACTAATCTAAAAATAAATAAATAAATAAATAAAATAAAAAAAAAGA
>NC_007089.4:3267866-3287866 GCF_000004695.1 Dictyostelium discoideum AX4 | reverse complement strand
TTGGTGGATTTAAAGGATAATCAGTTGGAAATGTTAAAACTGCTGTAAAAACACCATTTTCATAATCAGTATCAGGTGGGCCCATAATATAAGCTTCCCATATAAATAAATTTTCTTCATTTACTGGTCCTGCTGCTAATCCTTCAGGTGGATTAATTGTTAAATCTTTATATTCTTGAATTAATCTTTTATAAGCTGCCACTTTTTACTATTATTATTATTTTTTTTATTATTATTTTTATTATTTTTTATTTCACCATAAAAAAAAAAAAAAATAAAAAAAAAAAAAAAAAAATTTTAATATAATATTTTTTTTTCATTTTTTAATTTTTTTTTTTTTTTTTTTAATTTTTCTTTTTTTAAATTTCAACCCTTTTTTTTATTTTTTTAATTTTTTTATTTTTTATTTTTTCTAAAATTTTATTATAATAATAGGTTACATCTAATAACATTAAAAATAATAATAAATTATTTGAGAAGATGGCATCAAATAAACAAAAATTAGCAGTTAGTATTTTAAACTTTTTAAAAGTATCAATGAAAGAAGATGCAGAGAATGCTGAAAGTTTACAAGTTGCAGTCGAATGTATTAGAGATGTTTTCGGAGTAGATGAAAATGATTCAACTTTACAAGTTTCAGCACCATTATCTGAAATTTTCGATAAATTCATTGGTGAAAATAATACCAATACCACCACCACCACCACTACCACCACTACAAAACTTTCAAAAGAAGAATTATTAAATCAAACTTATAGTGAAATCCCATACGAACTTCTTGAATCATTTAAACAATTTATCACAATTCTTGAACAAAAAGGTGCTTTTGCAAATGAAGATTGTAGGTTTTATTTTATTTCACACAACACACAATAATATATATATATATATATATATTTTGAATAATAATATATAATAATATCAATTACATTTCTCGTTTTACCAACTCTTTTTTTTTTTTTTTTTTTTTTTTTTAATTATATTAAGCATGTGAAACAGTTATTAAAGCAACAAAACAAAAGTTCATGGAAAGTAAAGCAGGTGAAGTTAAAGCTATTGCTGAAAAATTAAAGAATGAAGGTAATGCTAAATTGAATGAAGGTAAACATCAAGAAGCACTTTCATGTTACAATAAAGCAATTCTTTATGATAACACCAACGCTATTTACTTTGCAAATAGAGCTGCCACTTATTCTGCTTTACAAAACTTTGAAAAATCAATTGAAGATTGTCTTGAAGCAATTAAAAGAAATCCAAATTATGGTAAAGCATACACTAGAATGGGGTATGTTTTTTTTTTACTTTTTTTCATAAAATAATTAATAATAATAATAATATATTTTCTTATATCTAATAAATATATATATATATATAAAGTTCTGCATATACATCATTAGGTAAATTCTCAGAAGCAATGGAAGCATATAATAAAGCAATTGAATTAGAACCAAATAATGAAACTTTTAAAGCATCACTTGCCAATGCTGAAAGACTTGCTGCTGCTGCAAACAATCAAGCACCAGCTATGCCAAATATTCCAGGTATGCCAGATTTAGGTGGTTTAGATTTTGGTTCACTCTTAAGTAATCCAGCAATTAGAGGTTTAGCAAACAACTTAATGTCTGATCCAAAAATGAAAGAAATGATGGATAATGGTGATATGGCTAGTCTTCTCAATAATCCAGATTTATTAAAAATGTTTGGTAATTTAGGTAAAAAGTAAAAATAATATTAATAATAATAATAAAAAAAAAATTAAAAATAAAACAAAAAAAAAAAAAAAAAAAAAAAAAAAAAAAAGCTCATGGGTTTAACATTTTCTTAGATTAAATTGATTTTTTTTTTTTTTAACAAGAAAGATATTTTTAGATTATTTTTTACAATTACAGTTTTATTTTTATCTGTTTTTTTTTTTTTTTTTTTTTTTGTTTGTTTTTTATTATTACTTTTATAAATTAAAAGTTTGAAGAAGATTCACTATTTTTTCCATTGTCTAAATTATTTGATGATTCAATTTCCATTTTTTCATTTGAACTATTATTATTATTGTTATTATTATTATTATTATTATTATTTAAACTTTCATCTTTTTTATTATCGGTATTATTTGTGTTGTTGTTGTTTTTAGATTTTTTTGATTCGTCTTCACTGACACCACTATCTTTATCATCCATTGATTCATCTAAATTAGTTTTTGATTTTGTAGTTGGTGTAGTGGTAGTAGTAGTAGTAGTAGTAGTTGGAGTGTTTAATGCTGTTGTTGTTGGTTGTGGTGTTTGTGTTGTAGTTGTAGTTGTTGTTGTTGGAGTTGATGAACCTGTATTACTGTTTCTTTTTGGAGTTATTCTAGAATTTCTTGAAGGACTTTTAACAGTTTCTTGTTCATCATTTGATTTTGAAGTTAATTCACTATCTGAACCTATATTTGACATTGCTGTATCTTGAGAAGGTGATAACATTGATTTAACTCTACCTGGTGCTCTTTTTGGTGGAGGTGTTTTAATTATTTTATTTGGTGTTGAGGATTTTTCATCAGCAGATGAGGCATGTAAATCAGTATCAACTAAACCTGCATCTTGTAAATGTTTCTTTTGGAGTAAATCCATCTTTTTAGTGGTTCTTCTTGTTTTTGGTAAACTATTTAAATACATCATTTCAAATGCTTCATCATGTTCTGCATTCTTTTTATCACCAATAACTCTACGATTTGATCTTGTGTATCTAGTTTCCATATTTTGTGAAGGTGTTTGTCTAGTTGTTAATCCACCTTCTTTTCTAACATTACCTTGTGTTGGTGTTGGTCTCTTTATTTTTGCTTTAATTTATTAAATTAATAATAATTATAAAAATAATAATAATAATAATAATAATAATTTTTTTTTTAGGTGTTTAATAAAATTTTTATTTTTTTTATTTTTTTATTTTTTATTTTTTTTCAAAAATTAATAACCATAGTTAGTAAAAAAAAATTATTTGTATATGAATAATATAATAATATATTTATATATTTAATTTATATGTATATAAACATATGGTATAGATTATGTATACATACTTGGTACCCATTTTAAAAGTTTCATATGTCCGACATTTATCCATCTTTTTTCCCAACGTGTTGCGCTTTGGCCTGTTGTCCCTTTAAATTGAATCTTTTTTGTCATTTTTTTATTTTTTTTTTTTTTAATTTGTTTTTTTTTTTTTGTTTTTTGTTTTTTGTTTTTTGTTTTTTTTTAGGAGAGAAATTGTGTGTTTGTTTTTTTTAAAAAATTAATTAAAAAAAAAAAAAAGAAAAAAAAAAAAATTGAAAAAAAAAAGAAAAAAAAAAATTGAAAAATTGAAAAATTGAAAAACGGGTAAAAAGTTTTTTTTTTTAAAATTTAATGGAAATAATATATTATCCTTTAAAATTATTAATTAAAAATTTGTTTAGATAATTATTTTTTTTTTTTTTTTAATTAATAAATTATTTTATTTTTTATTATTATTTACAAGGTTTTATTATTTATTTGATTTTTAATAAATAATTTTAAAAAAGAGTATAATTAATTAATGTTTTACAATATTTGAAATACTAATTGAAACTGTGCTGCTGGATTGTGAGATAGTTGCAGTTGAAAAATCCAAACCATATTTTGCATTTAAATAATCTAAAACTATTTTTCCAATAATTGGTTTACCAATTAATCCTGATGGTACTGTATTAATAATTGGTCCATTTGGAAAAGTAAATGTTGTTATTGTTCCAGCTATTTAATTTTTAAAGATAAAAAAAAAAAAAAAAAAAATAATAATAATAATAACTATTAGTAAATCTTTTTAAAATTAAAATTTTTTTAAAAAAAAAAAAAAAAAAAAAAAAAAAAAAAAAAAAAAAAGTATATACACACTGATTGATGAACAAACTGAACCAGCAAGCATACCACTTAATGGTGGATTTTTAGCAATTGAATTTGAGGCAATAATTATTTTAATTGGAATTGCAGTTGAATTTAATGATCCTGAGGGACATGTATTTTGTGAATTTGTTGGAAATGCAAATATTGAGATGAATATAAAAATAATAAATAAGAAATTTAATTTAAAAAGATTTTTCATTTTTTTTTTTTTTTTTTTTCCTATTTTTTTATTTATTTTGTGATACAGATTATTTGTGATACAGGTTTAAAAATAATATTTCTTTGTTTTCTGAAATTAAAAAAAAATAAAAAAAAAAAAATAAAATAAAAAAGAAAAAGACAAAAATAATAAAAAAAAAAAATAAATAAAATAAAATAAAAAAATAAAGTTTTTAAAACAATTAAATTTTTAATTTAAATTCTAACTTATCAATTAATTTTAATTTAAAAAAAAAAAAAAAAAAAAAAAAACTGATTTAAAAGAATTAATCTTTTTTTTTTTTTTTTTTTTTTTTTTGACCGTTATTCAGAAGTTGGGTTAAATTAAAAAAAATTCACATCTTGGCTCATTTACATTAATTTATATAATTCTTTTTGTTATAATTCTTTCATTTATATTCTTTTAATTAAATTTAATTACAATAAAATGAAATAAAAAAAAAATAAAAAAATAATAATTAAAAAAAAAAAAAAAAAATAATAAAAAAAAAAAAAAAATCAAATAATTAATTTTAAATAAAGTTGATTGTTATTAATAATATCTAATGAAAAATTATCTTTTAGACCAAAAGGGAAATATGTAAAAAAATAAAAATAACTTTATTTCATTAAAAAAAAAAAAAAAAAAAAAAAATTAATATCCATTTTAGTCAATATTCTTCAACAAGAAATTACAATGTGGTTAAAACAACACACCACCATAAAATAAATTAAAAAAAAAAAAAAATAAAAAATAAAAAATAATTAAAATCCCAAAAAAAAAAAAAAAAAAAAAATATTACAAATTATTATAATAATCAAAATTTATTAAAAATAGAAAAATTGTTGTTTTTTTATTGAGAAATGAACAACATTCTCTTAGTGCTATCCTAAATGACAACAACAAGGAATCGGCAATTTTTTTTTTTTTTTTTTTCAAAATAATGATAAAAATAATCTTTAATAATAAAAACAAATTATTTTAATTAAATTAAAATAAAAAAATAAAAAAAAAAAATAAAAATAAAAATAAAAATAAAAATAAAAATAAAAATAAAAATAAAAATAAAAATAAAAATAAAAATAAAAATAATAATATTGACAATAAAAAAAAAAAAATAAAAAAATAAAAAAATAATTAAATTTTTAATAATTTAAATTTATTTTGCAGTTTTTGGACACTGAAATTAAATTAGTATTTATTTTTATTTTTTTATTTTTTTTTCCATTTTATTTTTTTCTATACTCTCTAAAAAACTTTCAAAAGATTTTTATTTTTTTTTTTTTTACAATACTATAAACAAAACTCTAGATTATTAAAAATAAAATAGAGATATTAATTATAAAAAATTATTTTTTTTGTATATTTAAATTAATTAAATAATGTCATCATCAATTCATCCAGGTGATAAACCCTCAACATCAAATACTGCAAATATGAATGAACAAGGTAACTATTTTTTTATTTTATTTAAACATTTTTTTTCTTTCCGTTTAATTCAAATTTTTTAGGGGTTTTTATTTTTTTTTTTTTTAAAAAGTTTCCTAATTAATTTTTTTTTTTTTATTATTATTTTTTTTTTTTTTTTATAAATAAATAAATAAATAAATTTTTTTATAAATAAATAAATAAATAAATAAATAAATAAATAAATAAATAAATAAATAAATAAATAAATAAATAAATAAATAAATAAATAAATAAATAAATAAATAAATAAATAAATAAATAAATATAAAATAAATAAATTAATAAAATTTAATTAGGTAAAAGATTAAATGAAACAGAGATTTCAAATGATGCAAAGAAATTAAAGACAGATATAGCAGATACATCATCACATCTTGCACAAAATACTAAAGAAGCAACTGTCCATGCATTGAATGCAACAGCAGCAGCCATAACTGGTGGAATGAACATGGTTAGTGAAACATTACAACCTGTAATTGAAAAGACTAAAGAGATGGGTACAAATGCAGCTCATGCAGTTGGTGAAGGTATTGAAACACTTAAAGCTAAAACCGGTGAAATGATGGGTACAGCCAAAGAGGTTGGTGACAAATGTGCTCATTGGACAACTGAACAAACTCAAGCATTTTGTGATAAATGTACCGAATTAGCCAAGAATGCTAAACTCATGGCCAACGATGCAAAGGAAACTACTGAAAAGAAAGTTGAAGAAGGAAAAGAGAAAGCTGGTGAACTAACTGAAGATGCCAAAAAGAAAGCAGCCGAACTCAACGATGAAGCTAAAAAGAAAGCTGAACACTTGGCCGAGGACACAAAGAAAGCCACTGCTGAAACCAAAGAAAAGTTGGATGAAACTGCCAAGAAATGTGAACATTGGACAGCTGAACAAAAAGAAAACATATGTAACAAATGTTCTGAATTAGCTAAAGATGCAAATAAAACCAAAGATCAATTAGCAGCAAATGCAGAGAAAACAGCTGAAAATACCAAAGAAAAGTTGGACGAAACCGCAAAGAAATGTGAACATTGGACCGCTGAACAAAAAGAAAACATATGTAGCAAATGTTCTGAATTAACCAAAGATACCAAAGAAGCCGCTGACCATGCCTCTGAAGCCGTTAAAGATGCTGCTGACAATCTAAATGATAAAGTTCAAAAGAAAGGTAGAGGTAGACCAAAGAAACATTAAACTATTTACAAATAATTTAATCCTTCATTTTAAAAAAAAAAAAAAAAAAAAAAAATTAAAAAATTAAAAAAAATAAAATAGAATCTTTAATTTGTAAATAAAATTTTAAATAAATAAATAAAAAAACTTTATTTATTAATTATAATTTTTATTGTTATTTTTAAATTTAATTTATTGGTAAAGCATTTTCCCAATCTGGAGCAACATTAAAAGAATAAAAGAAAGTTGCAAGATCTTGATTTCCATTACCTTTGAAATACATTTTAATTGTGTAATCACCCATTGACGATGATTGAGTTGAAGCTTGCTCCCAACCAAATTTTGGGAAATCAAATTCCAAGTCATTTGTATTTGCACAAATGTCACCAACTTTTTGAGTATCTCTTCCGTATGGTGTGGATTTTCTAAATGTATGAATTTGGCAAATTAAATCTGTGATTGGTTCACTTGCCATATAACCAATTTTAACCTTGTAATGTGATCCACCTTTAATATTGAATGGTTTTGATGTTAAATCAACATTATTACTACCAATTTCTATTGGCATATTAAGTTCTAAACCACCTGGACGTTGTTCAAAAATAGCTTCAAATTTTTTAAAACTAATAATATTATGATTTATCATTTCTAATTACTTTTTACTTTTATTAATATAATTTTAATATGAATTTTTATTGTAATATAAATATAATTTTAATAATTAAAAGATTAAAAAAAAAAAAATAATAATAAAAAAAAAAAAAAAATTAAAAAAAAAAAATAATAATAATAATATATTAATACCCCTTACCCCAAAAAAAAAAAAAAAAAAAAAAAAAAAAAAAAAAAAAAAAAAAAAAAAAAAAAAACACTCCTTCAATCACACAAAAATATATAAATAACCCACACCATATTATTATAATAAATTACATTTATGAATAAAAAATATATATTGTTTTTTGATATCATAATATTTTAAATTATTTATATATATTTTTAAATAAAATAAAAAAAGAGTCAATATAAAATTGATTATAATAAATTAGTTTTAATTTTCTTAACTTCTAAAAATAAAAGTTTAAAACTCATTATATAAAAAATAAATTAATATATAACAGTAACATTTATTTTTTACACCACAAACTATTTAAAAATTAAAAAATTAAGAATAATTTTTTAAAAGTTTAGTTTTTTTTTTTTTTTTTTTTAAAATTACATGTAAAAAATGATTATTTCCAGTTTTACATTTTTAATTATTATTGTGATTTTATTATTTTTTTTTTTCTAATATTATTTTGTTATTATTATTATTATTATTTTCAAGATTTAGTTTAAGCGTTAGTACCATAAAAAATAACAACACCAATAATTGGATTATTTTTGTTGATTGGTAAATATTCAAGAATAATAAATTATTGTATTCTATAACTTCATTCTTAAATTATTAAAATTAATTTTTTTTTTAAAAAAAAATCAAGATTATAGGGGCAGAAATTATATTTACTTTTTTTAAAAAAAAATAAAAAAAATAATAATATGAAATTAAATTCCTTTTTAAAAAAAAAAATAAAAACCACCCTTAAACCAAATGGATTATGATAAAAATGATTTCTGCAATTTCAAAAAACCACTAATAATCTATTTTTTCCTATTAAAATAATTAGAAATAAATTTTAAATTTTTTTTTTCTTTTTTATTTTTTTTTCCCTTTCCTATTTATTCATTACAATCAACAAAACTAAGAATAAAAAAAAAAAAAAAAAAATTTTAAACAAAAAAAAAAAAAGAATTATTATTCTTAAAAAAGATGAAGAGTATTATAATTCTATCATTTATTCTTTCAATAATTTCATTTTCAAATGGTAATATATATAATAAAAAAACTATTATTATTTTTTTTTAATAATAATTTTAAATATATTTTTAACTAATTTTTTTTTTTTTCTTATATCATTTTTTATATTATTTTATTTTATTTTATTTTTTAAAAAAGGTACAATTGTAAAGTGTACAAGTGCAAGTTGTTCTAGTCTTAATAATAACTGTGTAAATCATTATTGTAATCCTCGTGCTGGATGTTATGGAATTGATAAATGTGTACGTATAGATGCATGTCATATAGTTTCTTGTGATTTAAATAATGGTAGTTGTATTAATACAAAAGCAAATTGTGACGATGGTGACCCTTGTACTGATGATTTTTGTCATAATGGTTACGGTTGTTTTTCTTTACCAAATAATAAACACCCAAGTGTAATCTGTCAAAAGAATTGTAATGATAACAATCCATGTACAGATGATTTTTGTGATTTCACTAATACTTGCCAACATACATTAAAAAATTGTGAAGATAATGATTTCTGTACTATTGATTCTTGTGGACCAAATGGTTGTGTTCATACAAATATTTCTTGTGATGATAATGGTTTGTAAAAAAAAAAAAAAAAAAAAAAAAAAAAAAAAAAAAAAAAAAAAAAAAAAAAAAAAAAAAAAAAAAAAACAATAATAATAATATTAATTCAACAAATAACTAATAATAATAATAATAATAATAATAATAAAATATAGATCCATGTACATCAGATTTTTGCTCAATAATGTACGGCTGTTACCACGAACAAATTGAATGTTCTATAAAAGTGCCATGTTCAACTGATATTGAATGTAATAGATATAATTTATGTGAAACCTATACTTGTGATTTAATATCGAATATTTGTAAATATTCTACAAAATTTTGTAATGGTTTCCCTTGTATAAATAATGAATGTATGACTGGTGTAATTTATAATTAATTTTATTATTATTTTTTATATTTTTTAAATAGTCATTTAAACAAAATCCGTCAAAAAATAAAAAAATAATAAAAAAATTAAAAAAAAAATTTTTTTAGAATAAAAACATTTTTTTCTTTTTTTTTTTTTTTTTTTTTTTTTTTTCTATTTTAGTATAATTTCCTGAATTAAAAAATTCGTGGTTCAAAACCAAAAAAAAAAAAATAAAAAAATTAATTAATTAATTAACATTTTATTAAAAAAAAATAAAATAAAAAAAAAATAGATTTTAAATAAATAATAAAAAATAAAATTAAAGGACCATTAATGGTATCATAATTAGTTTTTTGACATTTTTTTTTTTTAACCTTAAAAAAAAATATTTAAGGGAAAAAAAAATTAATAAAAAATTAGTTTAAAAACAAAATTTAAAAACAAATAATAAAATGGAAAAGAAAGTAGAAACAACTACAACTACAACATGTAAGATAATTTATTTTATTAATATTATAATTAAAATAGTTAATTAATTTTTTTTTTTTTTTTTTTTTTTTAAACCACACTCCAAATTTTTTTTTTTTTTTTTTTTCTCTTTGCAAAGCAACCACATCTAGTGGTGGTTTTGTGGATCATTTAAAAGAATTAGCTCATAAATCATGGGAAAAAGTTGGTGAAGGTTATGAAATAACTAAAGAAAAAGTTGGTGAAGGTTTTGAATTTACAAAGGAAAAAGTTAGTGAAGGTTACCAAGTCTCAAAGGAACAATTATCAAGTATTGGTCATGCTATCAATGAGCAATTACCAGAAAAAATCCAATATCATCCAGATGGTTCTGCTAGTACTAAAACTGAAACTGAAACTGTTTATAAAAATCCAGATGGAACAACTACTATCCAAAGTGAAACAACTCATGTAAAATCGGTTCCAACTGACAAAGTTTAAACAAATAAAGAAAAAAAAAAAAATAAATAAAAAAAAATAAAAAACAATATTTAAATAGTAAAAACAAAATATTTTTATTTTTTAATTACTTATATTTATGAGAATTAAGATAAAAATAAAAAAATTTGATGACCAAACAATTAAATGGATAAAAAAAAAAATAAAAAAAAATAAAAAAAAAAAAATAAAAATAAAAAATTCGCTGAAAAAATCAAAATCAAAATTCAAATAAATTTTTAGAGTAATGATTTGTTTTAATAAAAAAAAAAACAAAAATAAAATAAAAAAATTAACTATAAAATGAGAAAAAAAAAAAAAAAACTAAAGTCATTCAAACAATTATATAAAAAACTAATATATAAAAAACAAATAAAAAAAAACAAATAATTTAAAATGGATTCTGATAATAAAACCGATTCAAATTCTGGTAAGTAATAAAATGTTTTAATTAAAAAATTTAAAATAAAATTAATTTTAATTTTTTTTTTTTTTTTTTTTTTTTTTTTTTTTTTTTTTTTTTAAATAAAGGTTCAAATAATTATTTTGAACAATTAAAAGATTTTGCATATAAATCATGGGAAAAATTTGAAGAACAATATGAAATAAGTAAAACTAAAATGGAAGAAGGATATGAAAGCGCAAAAGAAAAACTTGATGAACAATATGAATTAAATAAAGTTAAAATGGATGAGAGTTATGAAATTGCCAAAGAAAAAGCTGCAGAGAGTTATCAATATACAAAAGAAAAAATAAATGAAGGTATTCAGATATCAAAAGAACATATCACCAATTTTGGAAACGCTATAAATGAAAAATTACCTGAAAAATATCAATACCATCCAGAAAATTCATCATCATCAAATAAAATAGTTGAAGAGATAAAAAATGATAATGAAAATCCAACAAATAATAATGATAAACTATAACTTAGTTTTTATAATTAATAATATATATAATACTTTTTTTTTTTCTTATTTTATATAAAAAAAAAAAAAAAAACATAAAACATAAAACCTAAAACATAAAACATAAAACATAAAACATATATTTAAATAAAAAAAAAAAATTACAATTATAATTTTTTATTGATGATTCTTTATTTATTATTTGTTTTTTTTTTTTTATATTTTTTTTATTTCTTTTTTATTATTTTCAAAATTTTCATTTTTTTATATCAAAAAAATGAGTTATTTAAAAAAATATCTATGACGTTCTTAATTTTAATTATTGTTTTTTTTTTTAAAATTTGGAATAAGAATTTTCATACGAAATTATAAAATATCAAGATATCTTGAAAAAGATGACGAAATTTTTTTTTTTTTTTTTATATTATTTTATAATTTTTTTTAAATAAAAAGAAAAAAATCACAATAATTTTTATTTTAAAATCATTTTAAATATAAAATCTTTTTTTTTTTTAAAATATAAAATAAAGAAATAAATAAATTAAAAAAAAAAATAAAAAAAAAAATGAAAATTATTATTATTCTTATTATTTTAACAATTTCATTATTTAATTTAGTTAAATCTCAAGGATATGTTACATTTCAACCATATTCAAGTTTAAAATGTTCATCAGATCAACAAAGTGGTATTGGATATTCATTTTTATTAAATGAATGTATTAGTTCGGTTGGTGATATTGGTTTAGAAAATACAAATTGGAAATTCACATATGATCAAACAAATAATGTAGTAATTTCTCAACAATATCAAAACAATGATTGTAGTGATAGTCCAAGCAATGTTTTCAAAAATGGTCTTAATGAATGCTCTTACAGTCATCCATTTTTCACCATGGAAAACTATACCTATGCTCAAAATGAAACAACCTTCTCCTATGTAACAATTGCAAACGAACCACTTTATAACAAAGGTCAAGTAATTTTCGAATATCATTCAAAAACAAATTCTGGTTGCTCATCTTTGAATTTACTATTCTCATTATTTTTCACACCAAATTTAATTTTCAAACAAGGTGAAGCAGTCACTAAAAATTATTATTGTGCTTTCTTAAATCTCACTCCATACGAACAATATTGCAATTACAACAATTGGCCAGAATCTTGTACTTCCTATAGCATTGCAAACAGTTGTACTTCAAAAGAAAATAATAATTTAAATCTTAAAGTATTTTGTAAAACAATATTTAATCAAGAATAAAAAAAAAAAAAAAAAAATTTTATTTTTATTTTTTCTATAAAAAAAATAAAAAATAAAAATTATTTTAAAAATAAAAATTAGTAAATTAATTCATTTATTTTATTTTATTTTATTTTACATACCATATTTGATAGTTTCGGAATGGTTCCTTTATTTAAAAGATATTGATGAATTTTCCCAAATTTACTCCCATTACTACTATTATTTGATATATTTGCATTAAGATTTTCTTTATCTATATATGAAATGAAGAGTATTAGTAAAAGAAGAAAATTTAAAGTTTTACACATTTTTGTGTATTGGATATTTACTGTTATTTCTTTCTCTTTGTTTAACTTTTTCTCTCTCTTTTTCTAATTTTTCTTTTTCTAATTTTTCTAATTTTTCCTTTGCCAATTTTTCTTTTTCCAATTTTTCTTTTTCCAATTTTTCTTTTTCCAATTTTTCTTTTTTCAATTTTTCTTTTTTTAATCTCTCCTTTTCTCTCTCTTTTGCTAATTTTTCTCTTTGTTTAACTTTTTCTCTCTCTTTTTCTAATTTTTCATTTTCTAATTTTTCTTTTTCAAATTTTTCAGTTTCCAATTTTTCAGTTTCAAATTTTTCTTTTTCTAATTTCTCTTTTTTTAATTTTTCTTTTTTTAATTTTTCTTTTTCTAATCTTTCTTTTTCTAATCTTTCCAACTCTAATCTTTCAGTTTGTTCTTGTTCTTCTTTATCTTTTCTAGAAATTCTATTTCTTTTTTTTGGTTGTTCTCCCTCCAATATGTATGATTGTTCATGCTCTTCTTGTTCTTGTTCTTCTTGTTCTTGTTCTTGTTCTTCTACCTCTTCTTGATGTGATTTTCTTGTTCTTTTTTTACTATTTACATTATTGATGATGATTGGAGTATCTTGATTGATAGTGGTGGTGGTGGTAGTATTTCTCCTTGATCTTGAATTAGGTCTAGTTGGTTGGATTGGAATATCTTCTTTAATTGGTTCTTCTAGTTGTTCCTCTTTTTCTTCTTCCAATTCTTCTTCCAATTCTTTACTTTTTACCTTCCTTCTAGATGATTGGTTAATTACATTTTTAACACTACTATCATTCTTTCTTGATCTTGACTTTGGTTTTATCTCTTCTTTTGGTTCTTCTTCTTCTT
Organism: Dictyostelium discoideum AX4; assembly: GCF_000004695.1. Taxonomy (NCBI): domain Eukaryota; phylum Evosea; class Eumycetozoa; order Dictyosteliales; family Dictyosteliaceae; genus Dictyostelium; species Dictyostelium discoideum. The sequence goes on along the minus strand of NC_007089.4, from coordinate 3,274,115 downwards.
CTTCTTCTTCTTCTTCTTCTTTTGTTTCATCTTCCATTTTATTTACAAAATTATTTACCACAGTTTTAATTTCCTGACCTTCATCAGATATAATTGGTGTCCTTTTTCTACCAGAACGAGATGTTACACCTAAATTCTCTAAAGTTTCTGTAGTTGTGGTGATAGTTTTTCTTTGTTTCTTTGGTTCAGTTTTATCAATTATTAAGTTATCATTATTTTGATTATTATTTTGATTATTATTATTATTTTGTAAAGTTTTTAATAATTTTGAAATTTGATCTTTTAATTGAATGATTTCATTATTTGAATTATCTTTATTTGTTTTTAAGATTAATTGAGATTTTTCATTTTCTTTTATAATTTTTTCATTTTGTTGTTTTAAAGAATTAAATTGATTACCTAAAAGTTTTGATTCATCAATGAGTTGTTTAATTTGATTATCAAGTAATGATTTCTCAATTTGATTATCAGATTTCAATCTTTCATTCTCTAGAGTCAATTGATCATTTAATTTCTTTTGTGATTTACATTCATTAATTGAAAGTTTTAATTCATCCTTTAATTGAGACACAAGTGTGGTTTTAGTAGACTCATTTGATAATAGTTTAGTTTGGAATCTGTTTGACTCTTTTTCAAACGATGTTTTCAAATCTTGGATTTTATTTTGTAGATTGTCATTCTCACCTTGCAAAATGTCAACCTTTGTCTGTAATTCGGAATTCCTTTTATTCACCTTCACCTGTTTATCAAACTCCCTATGTAACTTCTCCAAACTATTATTAATCTTTGAATTTGATTCAGTCAATTCCTTAATTGTCTCTCTGTCTTTGGATTTCTCTGATTGCAATTTCTCAACTATGGTTTTAAATCTTTCAATTCTCTCGCCTGCCTCCACCAATTCCAAAGACAAGGAATTTAAATTATCTTTTAATTCTTTATCTTTTTGATTCTGAATTCTCTCAAGATCAATAGTTAATTTCGAATTTAAATTAGTGAGAATAGCGATTTGCTTCCTGTAGGTCTCCTTCAACTGATTTGTGTTTAACTGATACTGATCCTCGAGCTCCATTAATTGATTATTGGAATTCAATAATGAAATCTCTAAATTCTCTTTATCATTTTTAAATCTTTTTAAAGTTTCTTGTAATTTTAATATCTCTTCTAAATGTTGTTGTTTAATCTCTTTAATTCTTTTATCATATTCATTAATCTCATCTCTAATCATTTGATTTGCATTCTTTGAAAATTCTTCAACATATGAATTGGTTTTCTCAATTTCTTCTTTTCTATTAATTTCATATAATTCTTTTAATTCATAATTTTCAAAATCTTTAATACCTTTATAAAATTAATAATAAAATAATAAAATTATAAAATAATAAATATTAATATAAATATAAATATATATACGTATTATATTATATTATATTATAATTCTTTTTTTTTTTTTTTTTTTTATCTTACAATTGCTATATAGTAATTTATTTTTAACATATCTTTCAACCAAATCTTCAATTCTCAATTGTGATATTTCATATTCTTTCTCTAAAATTATTAATTCTAACTCATCATTTTCTGATTTTGATATTATTAATTGTTCATTTAATTCTTTTTCTTTACTATTATTATTATTATTATTGTTGTTGATGTTGTTGTTGGTGTTGTTGTTGGTGTTGGTGTTGGTGTTGGTGTTGGTGTTGGTGTTGGTGTTGACTACACTCTCGTCATAAATATGTGTTTTATTGTTTTCATTTTGGGTTTTAGATATTATTGGTGGTTCATCATTTGAACTGTGTGATGGCCCAATGGTTTGTTGTTGTTGTTGTTGTTGTTGTTGTTGTTGTTGTTGTTGTTGTTGTTGTTGTTGTTGTTGTTGTTGTTGTTGTTGTTGTTGTTGTTGTTGATTTATTTCATTTTGAATATTATTTTCATTTAAATGATCTTGTTGATCCTGTACATTTTCAAAATGTGAATATTCTGTTGTTGATTTTTGTTCTTGTTGTGTTGTGTGAATTTCTTTTGGAGTTGTTGTTGTTGTAATTGTAGTTGTTGTTGTTGTAGTTGATGATGATGATGATGGTGTGGAAATAGAATTTGTAGAAGATGAGGTGGTGATATTTTGGTTTATTGATAATTGATTAACTGTGATTGGTGATAGAGTTAATGATGACATTTCATAAAAAATAACATTATCTTTTTTATTTTCAACCTCATTAAAAGTTTGAGTTGCATTATTATTATTATTATTATTATTATTATTATTATTATTATTATTATTATTATCACTTTGTTCAGTTATTTTATTAAAATCAAGAATATTGTTGCTATTGTTGTTGTTGTTGTTGTTGTTGTTAACAAATGCATCATCTATTTTTTCTTGGTTAAAATCCATTATTACATGTAAATATTATTTTGTTGTTTAAGGTTTATATATATTCATAAACAAAAAAAAAATAAAAATAAAAAAAAATAAAAATTTTAGAAAAAATATTTTAAATTGAAGAAAATTGGCGCCAAGATTTTTTTTTTTAAATTTTTTTTTTTTTTCAAAAAAGTTTCAAGTTCAACCCCAAAAAAAAAAAAAAAAAGAAAAAATTTTAAATAAACAATTTGGAGTAATTAAATAAGTAAAGTTTTTTTATTTTATTAACAAAAACATTAAAATATAATTAAAATAAAAAAAAAAAAAAAAAAAAAATGTTTTTTCTTTTTTTTTTTTTTTCATTTTATTATCTTTTTTTTTTTTTTTTTTATAATTTTTTAATATTATTTATAAAATGAATGGTAAATAATTAAATTCTAAAAATAAAATTTTTGATTAAAAAAAATAAATGTCCTTAAAAAAAAAAAAAAAAAAAAAAATTTGATAAAAATATAAAAAAAAAGAAATATCACAAAATCATTCACCAATAAATATTACAAAAAAAAAAATCATTAGATTCAAATTTTTATATGTAATCAATGTTTTTATCAATCTTTAATTCAAAACAATAAAAAGCCATACCAAAATAAAAAAAATAAAAATTTGATAAAAATAAAAAATTAGTCCACAAGGCGGGTGGAACAGAAAAAAAAAAATTCGGAAAATCTGGGAGGGGTGGAAATTTTTTATAACATATCTGAAATACCATTTTTTTTTTTTTTTTTCCAACAAATTTGTTATATTTTTAATGTTTATAATGTTTTTTTTTTTTTTTTGGCTTTCTTTCAAAAAAAAAAGAAAAATACAAATAAATAAATAAATAGATTAAAAATGAAAAATAAATATTTAATTTTTATTATTTTTTTAACCAGCCTAAATATAATAAAATGTATTGGTCAAAATAACTGTCTATATAATAATATAAATAAAGGAATCATATATGATCTCTCCCCATTAAAAAGGTAAAAAAATATAATAATACAAATTTTGGAATTCCAATTCTATAAATAAATATTAAAAATTATGAATCGAAAAAATTAAAATATTAATTCCAATTCTAAAAAAAAATAAAAAAAAAAAATAAAAAATGAAAAATAAAAAATGAAAAATAAAAAATAAAAAACTAAGAAATTCCTCTGATCCTTGGACAGCTGCCTCAAATTTATCATATGGTGGTGATGGTTTATATAAATTTAATTTTTGTAATGTAACAGTTGATAAATGTCATGGTTTTCCAGGGGAAAGCCACTAAATATATATTCCAGTGCATACCAATCAAATTGCTACCAAATTGAAAGTGTACTGGTTATAACTTTCTGTAGAGTTTCCTGAAAATGGATTGACTATTATAACCAGTTCATATCATTTTGACCCCACAGGTGGAAATGATTGTTCAGGCTCTCCCGTACCCAATAGAAGAAGAATGAAATTTTTCCTCATCTGTGATCTAAATAGAGGAGTATTTACTAAAACAGAAGTATTAGAAGCTGAAACATGTACATACCAAATTGAATATTATAGTTCATTAGTTTGTGATTGTAATTATGGATGTTCAAATCATGGTGTATGTAATTATAATGGTGGTGGTTGTTTATGTGATTCAAAAACCAATGGTACTCAGTGTGAAACTTCAAAAATAATTATTAAGGAAGTATATTACTATAGATATTTTCAAGAAGATAATATATCAATTTTTGGATTCTTTGGATACATTTCACCAATGTTAACAACTGTTAAAATTGGTAACGCTTATGATTGTAAAATATAAAGCAACACAGTCCAATATTGGTCTCATGCACAACAACACCTTTATATGGTGACAAATTATTGGTTATACAGATGGTGATTTGTCATTTAATTTTTCAAATGATTTCGGAACATGTACATCTCATGGAACATTTAATAAAACTCAAAATAAATGTATATGTGATACTCAAACTAGTGGTCAATTATGTGAAAAATCTTTAATTGTTATAGATAGAATAGAATTTTCAACAACAATCAAAAATATTAAATTATCATTGGATGGTGTCTTTGGAACAATAAGTAATGAAAGTACAATTCATATTGGTGAATTACAGTGTAATAATATAAAACAAATAAATGATTTTAATATTGTTTATCAAGTTGACATACTTCAATTTGGTGAAAAGAATGTTACATTCACTGATAATGATCTATCATACACAATTTTAAAAGATTTTGGTAATTGTACATCTCATGGTGAATATGAAGCAAATTCATGTTTATGTGATTCTAAAACCAAAGGTGACCATTGTGAAATTTCTAAAATATATATTGATTCTGTAAAATCCCCAACTATTGATGGTGGATTAACATTTATTTATGGTTTCTTTGGTAATATATCTGAAAATTCAACAATTGATATTGGTTCAAATCAATGTATAAATATTATACAATATAATGAAACAACAATTCAATGTGAAATTGTAGCAGGTTTTGGAATCCATGATCTAACATTAAACGATGGTGATATAATATTTACATTATTAAAAAGTTTTCAATATACTCCATTACTATTATCAAAGTGTTTTAAAGATGATAAACCATGTGGTGGTATATCTCAAAGGTGTTTGCACAAATAATGGTTGTATTTGTAAATCACCATGGGTTGGAATTGATTGTTCTTCAAAAGTTATAATAATTCCACAACCTTCAAAAAATGATTCAAACCCTACAATTGAATTTGAAATAAATGACGAACAAACAAATAAATATAATAATAATAATAAACTTTTTAAATCAATTATTTCAACAACTGATATAACAATAACATTACAATGGTTTGAAAAACTAATATTTCATTTGCAAATAGTGATATTAAAATGAACCCATCAACAATTAAATACACAATTGAAATATCAAAATATAATTTTAAAAATAAATTAAATAGACTTCAATTAATTATTTCAGCAATGATGATAATAAATAAAACATCAGATGATGACAATAACAATAATAATAACATTTGCTCAATTAAAGAATTTGGTGAAACTATAAAAGAAGAAAATTCAAATTATTTAAAAATTCAAATTGATAATCATTCAATTTATGCTAGATTTATTAAAAGAGCACAACAAAGATAATTACATTAGAGAATTCAATACTTGATTCATCAACTTTATCTGATACTAATATTGATGGTAGTAAAAATGATAATGTTTCTTATCGTGAAGCATTTATTGGTATTAATATTCCTTATTTCCAAAATCAAATTATTATTGATCCTGATTTTTCCATGTTTTTAGATACAAAAGAAATCTCATCATCATCATATTCAATTTGTTCAAATAATAATGAATCGGGAATGAGTGCTTCTAAAATTGCTGCTATTATAATTTGCTCAATTTTATTTGTTGTAGTTATTGTGGCTGGCTCAACATATATTTGGTTTAAAAAGAGATCTGATAAAAATTTAATGAAAACAATTCAAATGAAAATACAAAAAGTGGCCTTTTATGTAAAATATTTTCCTTTTTAAGGTAGTAAATTGGATACTTGTACAAAAAAAAAAAAAAAAAAAAAAAAAAAAAAAAAAAAAAAAAAAAAAAAATTTAGAAATAAATTTAAAAATGTAAAAAAAAAATAAAAAAAAAAGTAGGTCTATTAAAAAAATTGGATCTTAAATTAGTATACTAAAATAAACTACTGTAATATATATATATTTTTTTTTTACATTATTAATAATAAATTAATTAATTTAGTTTTGTTTTTTTTTTTTTTTTTTTTGTTTTTTTATTTGTTTATTATTTTTTTATTTTTTTTATTATTTCTTTTTTTTTCTTTTTTTTTTTTTTTTTTCTTTT
>NC_007089.4:3257866-3262866 GCF_000004695.1 Dictyostelium discoideum AX4 | reverse complement strand
AAATGAAAAGGTGTGTCATAATATTATTACATTTTTTTTTTTTTTAGTTTTATTTTTTTTTAGAAAAAAGGTATTTGGTCCTTTTTTTTTTTTATTTTTAGAAAAAAGGTATTTGGTCCTTGACACAAAATAAAAAAAAACAAGCAGGAAATAAAAAAAAAAAAACAAAAATCGAATTAAAAGAATTAAAAAAAATATTCTTTTTTTTTTTTTTTTGATATTTTTTTTTTTTTTTTTTTTTTTTTTTTTTTTAGTTTTTTTTTTTTAGTTTTTTTTTACTTTTATTTTTTCACCAACATCAAATACAATATTTTATATCCACCAATTTAAAAAATGAAACCAACTGTCCAATCTCCAAATGGTTCTGGAAAAAACAAATTTGTAATCTATTCTAAGCCAACAACAACTAATACAATATCTGCCCCATCACCATTTAATACTGGCAGAGGTTGTATGTATTATTATTATTATTATTATTATTATTATTATTATTATTATTATTATTATTATTATTATTATTATTATTATTATTATTATTATTATTATTATTATTATTATTAACTAAAACTATTATTACTTTCTATTATTTTATTATTACTTTTGTTGTTAATTTTATTGATAATTTTTGAAAAATCAATTAATGAAACAGTTTCTTTATAAATAAATAAAAAAAAAAAACAATGGAATTACTTTCTTTGTTCACTCAAGGGCCATTCAATACCAATTCAAAAAAACTCAAGGGCCATTCAATATTTACATATAATAAAAAATATTTAATTTTGTTAAACCTTTTAAAAATATTCATTACCATTCCAAAACCAAATAATTTTATTTTAATTATTTTAATTATTTTTCAAAAAAAATGTCTGGAATTTCATTTTTATATTATTATGGAATTACAAAATTCGCCAAAATCCACCAAAAAAAAAAAAAAAAAAAAAAAAAAAAAAATTAAAATCTTGTTTCTTTTTTTTTTTCAATTTTTTTTTTTTTTTTTTTTTTTTTTTTTTATTATATTTAATTTTTTTTTTTTTTTTTTTTTTTTCTTGATCATTTTCTCCTTATTTTTCTTGTCACCAAATTGTTTTATATATAAATAATAAATAAAAAAAAAAATAAAAAAAAATGAATAGAGATCCTGTATCAAGTATTCCAGACTCCTTAGGAAAGAACAAATTTGCAATTGGAGGTACTATAATCCAATCACCAAATTTAGTAGCCAAAAATCCAACTTTCGAAGGCAACAGAGGATGTGAGTATTTTTTTATTTTTTAAAAAATAATTTTATTTTAAATATTTGTAAAAATAAACTAACTTCTCACCTTTTATAAATCAGACTTTCAACCTTAGAAAAAAAAAAAAAAAACCAAGATTTTATTTTTTTTTTTTAAAAAATAGCCAAAATAATTCATAATAAACTTTGTTGAATTTAAATTTTTATAATTTATTTTATTATTTTAATTATTTTTTATTTACACTGCGATTGAAAAAAAGTGAATTTTGAAAAAAAAAAAAAAAAAAATTTATGAAGGGGTGGTAATTGGCATGCGGGGTGCGAAGGCATTTTTTTTTTTTTCTTTCATGTACGAATTTTTTTATCCTGGTGGCCATTCAACAAATATCTATATCAAAAAAAAAAAAAAAAATTAAAAATATCTTTTTTTTTTTTTAGTTTTATTTTTTTATTTTGGTTTTTTTTTTTAATTTTTTTAATTTTTAAACTAAATTCATCAATAATTATTACTATTTTTTTTTTAAAAAAAAAAAACAAATAAAAATAAAATGACAAAAATACCCATTAATATACCAGCAACTTCAGGAAAAATTAAATTTGGAATTACTCCATCATCTAACAAATCACCATCATTATCTCCTTCTCCATCAAATGGTCAATTAGGTGGAGGTAGAGGGTGTAAGTAACATTTTAATTTTTTTTTAAAAATATTAAATTAAAAAAAAAAAACAAAGTTTTACTTATTCCAACAACAAATTTAACAGACATATTAGAACCATAAAGAAAACGATAGATTTTTTTTTTTTTTTCCCCTCACAAATTCACTTAAAAATTAAAATAAAAAATCAAAATCTTTGATCCATTATTTATTTATTTATTTATTTAATATGGCTTATTTGAATCTGTAACTTGCTCAATTAAATTGAATTATTATGTATTTTTTTTTTTTTTTATCCATATATAATTACTTGTATTTTTTAACTAATTGGCCAAGATAATTGAATTGATTAATTGATGTTGAGTGATAAACTTGTTGGTTACCATTTATGGTAAATATTTTTTTTTTTTGAAATTAATTTCAATTCAGAGCCAAATCCTAATGTTTTCAAATCTTTAACTGTCTAAAAAAAAAAATAAAAATTAAATAAATGTTTAGAAAAAAAAAAAAAAAAAAAAAAAACTGTACTGCCCTACTGCCATAATTCTAAAGAATCTCTTCAATTGTTTGATTAACATGTTATATAAATTTTAAAGGTGCAATTTACTTTAGAAAGTATTTTTATTTTTATCTTTGCATTTAGCTTTTGGATTTTGGACACCCATTATTAAAAGTAATAATATCGGAGGAATAAATTTTAAAAAAAACTAAATATATAATTGAAAAGTTTAGTTTTTAATTTTATTTAAAAATTTTATGCAGTAATAAATAAAAAAAAAAAAAAAAAATAAAAAAAAAGGAAGAAAATCCTTTAATAATACAGTTGGCAGAATAAATAAAAAAAAATAAAATTAAAAAAATAATAGAAAAGTTAAGAAATTTATGTAAAAAACAAAAAAAGTCCCTTTTCCCATTTTTTTTTTTCTTTTATTTATTACTGCTAACCGTATGATAAAAGTCTCTTAAATGTTGTGGATTCTTTCTGTAACAATTTGGATCATATTGGCATTTCTATAATAAAAAAATAAAAAATTAGATATTAATATTTTATAATAAAAAAATAAAATAAAAAAAATGAATTCAACTAATAACATACAGGTTTATCGATTCCAGCCAAACCACTATTATTATTACTACTATTTTGAGGTTTTATTGGTGGAGAAGCATTAGGGCTATTCTTTGTTGGTGATTTAGGGAATGGAACTGGAAAATTATTATTTATTGTACTTGGTTTATTATTATTATTATTATTATTATTATTATTATTATTATTATTATTATTATTATTATTATTATTATTATTATTTGTGGAGGTTTCACTCTCATCATCGCTATTTATTTTATTATTATTTAAATGATTTTGAAGGTTTGACATTGATTTTGAATTTTTAGTTATCACTGGTAGTGAAATTGTTTCATCATCTGTATCTGAATCTGTGGTATCATTACTATTATTATTATTATTATTATTATTATTATTATTATTATTATTATTATTATTATTATTATTATTATTATTATTATTATTATTATTATTATTATTATTATTATTATTATTATTATTATTATTATTATTATTATTATTATTATTATTATTGTTATTATCATTATTGAATAAAGAATTATTTGATGTTGGATCGCTTTTAGATTTTTTATGGCCATTATTATTATTATTATTACTTTTTTCATCACAATCTAACATTGTTGTATTTGATTTAATTGATGATAAACTTTTACTTCCGCTATTATTATTATTATTACTATCACTACAATTGCCATCCTCTGATTTTCTTTTTCCCAACATTTTTGGACTATTACTTTTATTTGTATTATTATTATTTGCTTCTACTTCTGCTTCTGCTTTTTTTCTTAATCTTTCATCTTCTTCTAAAAGTGTTGATAATTTTACATTCTTTTGGATGAAAATTAAAATTAAAATTAGTATAAATATAAATAATATGATATAAATAATAAATTAAATATTTACAGGATTAAACCAAGGATGCTGAATAATATTATTACATGTATAACGTTTATGTGGATCAACACATAATAATCTTTTAATTAAATCTTTTGCCTCTTCAGAAACTGATGACCAATCCTCTGGGTCAAATTCGAATTTTGCATTTCTAATTTGTTCAAAAATTGAAACCTCTCTTGAATCATCAAATGGTGGATAACCACAAAGCATAATATAAAGAATTGCACCCATACTCCAACAATCAACTTCTAAACCATAACCATTATGTCCACCTGAACTAGTTAAAATTTCTAAAAAAAAACAATAAAAAATAAATAAATAAATATTAAATACAACTTCATGACATTTTATATTATTATTTTTAAAAAAACTTACCAGGTGCTAGATATTGTGGGGTACCACACATAGTTTTCATAAAACTACCATCACTAACCGTTCTTGATAGACCGAAATCGGTTAATTTGATAGCATCATTTTGGTTGAAATTTTTATGTTTCAAAAGGATATTCTCTGGTTTTAAATCTCTATGAGCGATACCTTTATTGTGAAGATACAAAACGCCATCAACTATTTGTCGGAATAGGGTTTTTGCTTTATCTTCAGTGTAGAATAGATTTGAGACGATGTCATTTAAAAGTTCACCACACTCTACCAACTCTAAAATCAATGATAATACTTTTTCATTTTCAAATACTTCAATGATTTGAATTATATTTGGATGTGATAATCCTCTTAATATATTGACCTCATCCATTAATGAATCTTTTCTAGCACTACTATTCATAAAGTATTTCTTTTTATCTACAATTTTAACTGCATATTTTACACCTGTTGTTCTCTCAACTGCTAATTTAACCGTTGCAAAATTACCTTGTCCTAACATTTCACCAATAAAATATTTATTTGATGGTCCACCATCTTCAATCTCTTTTTCAACTGTTTGAAAAATATATGCAATTTTTTCTATATATATTTTATATAGAGATAAATAAATATTAAAAATAATAATAATAATAATATATATATAATAAATAAATTAAAAACATACCTAATTGTTTTTGTGGTGTTAAACTAATTTCTTGACCAGAAGCTAATAAACATCTACTTCCTTTACCAACTTTAATATT
>NC_007089.4:3242866-3252866 GCF_000004695.1 Dictyostelium discoideum AX4 | reverse complement strand
TTAATTGAAAGTTCAAGAGTTGAACCAGAGGTTGATTGGTTCTACTGTAAGTTAGGACTTGATAGCAACTATTTCGATAGTACACCATCAATTGTGATTGCACGTCACATCCTTTCATTATATGCAGCAAAGATGGTATCACATGCAACTGGTGCCAAATTGGAAGTACATCTTCACAGCAAGAACGAGGGTAGTGCCACATTCATCACCCCATCGAACCCAGGTAAAAGAGATTCACCAGCAATGATGATTGAACACGCAATTGAATCACACTACTTTGGCGAAGGATACCACCAAGACCAACAATTATTAAGTCCACAACAAGTTGCCGTTGCTCCATTCCCAGTCTCACCAAAGCCTCCAACTGGCACCAACTTACCACCACACGGTTTCCGTTTGGCATGTTATCGTACCACTGGTACAGTATCGAATTCATCGCCAGTTCATCTCCGTCTTTACTACTTGACAAAACCAGTATTCCCACAAGCAACCAATGACCTCTCTGCAAGTAAAAACGATGAAATACTCGCCACCGAGACTGATCTCTTCAAAATTGGTGATATCTCATTCATTGAGAAATCATCTGAACTCACCAAAAAGATCTATCAAGAAGTTATGAATGAAGTCTGTTGGTAAACAAGGTCCAGTCATTAAACATTATCCATATCAAACCAATGGTGCTCGTTTAGTCATTGCCTATCGTCGTGGTTCAACTCACTCCTATTGGTCTGCAATTGGTGAACTCTACCATTTTCATCAAATGTATGCAACTCATAAATATGTTGAACAATTCTCAAATGGTATTACAATTTATTCAATTTATTTACGTCCATTACATCCAGATGTTGATATTAATACTAAAATTTCAAAAATTGCTGAACAAGTAAGTTTTTTTAAAAAAAAAAAAAAAAAAAAAAAAAAAAAAAAAAAAAAAAAAAAAAAAAAAAAAAAAATTATTATTATTTAATTAATTAGTAACTAATTATTTTTTAATTTTTTTTATTTTTATTTTTTTAGGCATCATTAGTTTATGTTTTACCAAGAACATCATTAACACCATTATTTTTATCACATCAATTATCATTCCCAGAAGTTACATATGCATATGTTTGTTGGAAATTTGCTTATCAATTTTTGAATAGATATGCTACAGAGTATTCAGCATTGGCAGCAGCAATTGGTGATGATTCAACCAAACAATCAATGTTAGCACAATTAAAGACTCGTTTAAGTAAGGATACATTCACAGAAGGTCGTGTTAGAGATGCAGTTTTACAATATCCAGAATTGATTAAAATTTTATATCAAGACTTTGAAAAGTTCCATTTCAGTGGTAGCAACAGTAATAATACACAAAAATATGATGTTCAACATGGTTCAGAGATTTTAGCATCAATTAAAAAGACAGTAAATAATGAATTGGATAGTCAAATCTTTTCAGCAATTTTATCATTCAATCGTCATTTATTAAAGACAAATTTCTATAAACAAACTAAAACAGCTTTATCATTCCGTTTGGATCCAGGTTTCCTCTCAACTAAAGAATACGTTTCAACACCATACGCAGTTTTCTTTGTTGTTGGTTCTGAATTCCGTGGTTTCCATATTCGTTTCCGTGATATTTCTCGTGGTGGTATTCGTATCATTAGATCTGGTAATTCCACTCAATACGATCATAACTCTTCATCATTGTTTGATGAGAATTACAATTTAGCCAATACTCAACAATCAAAGAATAAGGATATTGCTGAAGGTGGTTCAAAGGGTACTATTCTCTTGTCTGCCGATCATCAAAGTAAAGCTGAAGTTGCTTTCCATAAATATATCGATGGTTTATTGGATCTTTTATTACCAAATCACGAGATTGTCGATCACTTTGCCAAACCAGAGATCCTCTTCCTCGGTCCAGATGAGGGTACTGCCGATTTCATGAATTGGGCTTCAAGTCACGCTAAAGATCGTGGTGCACATTTCTGGAAAGCCTTTACCACTGGTAAATCATTAAGTAGAGGTGGTATTCCTCATGATCTCTATGGTATGACCACTAGATCCATTCATCAATACGTTCTTGGTACACTCGCTAAATTGGGTAGAAACGAAGCCGATTGCACAAAATTCCAAACTGGTGGTCCAGATGGTGATTTAGGTTCAAATGAAATTAAAATCTCCAAAGATAAAACCATTGGTATCGTCGATGGTTCCGGTGTACTCTTGGATCCACAAGGTCTCAATCGTGATGAGATTGGTCGTCTCGCTAGTAAACGTCAAATGGCTCGTTACTTTGATAAATCAAAACTCTCTCCACAAGGTTTCTTTGTTGATGTTGCAGAGAATGATGTAAAATTACCAAATGGTGACATTGTCGAAAGTGGTCTCATCTTTAGAAATAACTTCCATCTCAATCCATTATGTAATGCCGATATCTTTGTACCATGCGGTGGTAGACCAGAATCTGTACAATTGACAAATGTCGATAAAATGTTCACTGCAACCGGTGAATCTCGTTTCCCAATCATCGTTGAAGGTGCTAATTTATTCTTTACTCAAAAGGCAAGATTAATGATCGAAGAGAAGGGTGCTATCATCTTTAAGGATGCCTCTGCCAATAAAGGTGGTGTCACTTCTTCCTCTTTGGAGGTCTTGGCCGCTTTGGCTTTGAATGATGAAGAATTCGATAGACATATGTGTGTCAAGGATAATGTAGTACCAGAGTTTTATGAAAATTACATTAAAGACGTTCATCATACCATTGAATCAAATGCTCGTTTAGAGTTTGAATGTATTTGGAGTGAACATGAATCAACTAAAACTCCACGTTCAATCCTTTCCGATCTCTTATCAAATAAAATCAATTCACTCAATGATTCAATTCAAACCTCTTCCCTTTGGACTGATCAATCACTCAGACGTAAAATCATCTCTGCTGCTTGTCCAAAGGTTTTATTAAATCTTTTAGGTGTTGATAAAATTATGGAACGTGTACCAGAACCATACGTTAAAGCTATCTTTGGTTCTTATTTAGCAAGTCGTTTCGTTTATAAATATGGTCTCAATAGTAATGAATTTGCTTTCTATACTTATATGGAAACTTTAAAACAACAATAATAATAATAAAAAAAATAATAATAAAAAAATAAAATAAAATAAAATAAAATAAAATAAATAATAATAATAAAAGAAAATGAGTTTTTGATTTAATTTTTGTTAAATATTTTTAGAATATATTTTTTTTTTTTATATACTATAAAATCCAGTCAAATTTGAACTATATTTTGTAATTACAAAATTATTTATATATAGTAAAAATAAATTTTTTTTTTTTTGTAGTTTCAATATTTTTAAAAATTAATGATCTCCTTTTATGGGAAATTTTGGATTTACATAGTTATTTTAAATAAAGTTTTTTAAAAAAAAAAAACAAATATTTTAATGAAGCTTCATCATATGATTATGATTCTATTTTTGCAAATTGAAAATTGAAAAATAATTATTATCTAATTAAATTTTAAATCTTCTAGAAGCACACACTTCCAAAAAAAAATATCTAAAAATATTTTAATTTTTTATTTTTTTTTTTTTATTATTAAATTTTTTATTTTTTTTTTAATTTAAAGTTAAAATTTTTTATTTTTTTTTTATTTTTTATTCTTAAATCAATTTTTAATCAATATTTTGAAAAAAAAAAAAAATATTTCCAATAATCAATAATATTTCTATTTATATTAATAAAAACAAATCAAAAATGACAAAACCACAATTATCATATTTTAAAGTTAGAGCATTAGGTCAATTCCCACGTGTTTTATTATCATATCTTTCAATTGACTATGATAATAACTATATTGATAAAATTGATGAAAATATTATTGATGATCTTAAATATGGACAACTTCCATTATATACAGATAGCAATGGTTTCAAATTAGTACAATCAATGGCAATTTCAAAATATATTGCATCTCAACATGATTTCGTTGGTAAAACTCCAGAAGAAAAAGCTTTGGTCGATGAAACACTCGCTGCTGTCAATATTGATGTTTTTACTTTTATCATTAGAGTATTCAGAGGTGTATGTATTTTTATATAAAAAAAAAAAAAAAAAAAAAAAAAAAAAAAAAAAAAAAAAAATATTAATATTTTTAAAAATAATTATTAGGTTGAAGAAAAAGAAAAAATCCAAGAAATTATTATACCAAGATTTTTCGCAAAATGGAATCAAATTTTAGGTGAAAAGAAATATCTTGCAGGTGGTAATTCTTACACTTTGGCTGATTTATATGTTTATGTTGCTTATGAATACATTGGTTATGTTTTACCATTTGCTGCTGATCTCTTATACAATGGTAAGTTCCCACATTTAGATTCTTTGAAAGAACATTTCGAATCTAATAAAGGTGTAGCAGAATATCTCAAAAATAGACCAATTACTGAAAGAAAAATTTAAGAAAAAAAAAAAAAATAAAAAATAAAAAAATAAAAAATAAAAATATAAATTAAAAATAAAAAAAAAGTAAACAACAACAACAACAACAATGCTTCAATTATTACCTTTTTTTTATTTTTTATTTTATTATTTTTTTTTTATTTTCAAAATAATTGAATTTTCAAATAAAAATAAAACAAATTTAATTTAAATTTAATTCAAAAAAGTTTTTTTTTATTATTATAATTATATTTTTATTTTTTTATAATATTTATAAATTTTATTTTTTTTTAATTAAATTCCCTATTTTTTTTTAATTTAATTTCCTATTTTTTTTTATATTTTTTTTATTTTTTTTTTTATATTTTTTTTTTTTATTTTTTTTTTTTATTGTTTTTATTTTTCTCACACACACAAAAAACAAACTCATACAAAATTTAATATACAGTCACAATGAATACAAATATTAATGTTAATGGTAGTAATTACCACCCATATATTAGAGATTATAACAACGAAAACAATAATAATAATAATGGAAGGAATAATAATACCAACAATAATAATAATGGTCGTTATAATAATAATAACAATAATAACAACAATAACAACAATAACAATTATAATCTAAATATGAATAGTACTGGTGGAAGTGGTGGCAGTGGTAGTTCATACAGTTACAGTAGAAGTGTAAATAGAAATGGTGTAAACTATAATATGAACTATAATAACAACAATGGTTATAACAATAATAATTTTAATAATAATTATAATGGTCAAAACTATAATGGTAATTTTAATTACAACAACAACAATAATAATCTCAATTATAATTATAATAATAATAATAATCATTACATTGGAAGTGGAACCAACAATAATAATAACAACAATAATAATAACAACAACAATAATAACAACAATAACAACAATAATAATAATTTTAACTATAATTATAATAGAAATTTTAATAATAACAATAATAGAGGTTATGGAAATAATAGAAATATTAATATTAATAATAACAACAACAATAGACTTTTACAAAATCAAAATCAAAATCAACAAA
Source organism: Dictyostelium discoideum AX4 (assembly GCF_000004695.1). Lineage (NCBI taxonomy): Eukaryota > Evosea > Eumycetozoa > Dictyosteliales > Dictyosteliaceae > Dictyostelium > Dictyostelium discoideum. The sequence goes on along the minus strand of NC_007089.4, from coordinate 3,247,374 downwards.
AGTATTACTTTAAATCATCATTTCTTGAAGACCCATGGAAGAAAACCCAACATCCGTTACCAGATAATTGCATAGTACCACATGATGGAAATAGTAATGTTACAGTAACAGTAACACCAAATAGTTATTCCTATTCATCATCTTCAAGTTCAATTCAGCCATTTAATGATGAAAACGAAATAACCATTGATAGTGATGATGAAAATATCGATAGAACTAGTAACAATAACAACAATAATAACAACAACAATAATAATAGTTACAACGTAAATATCTGTAGAAACAATTCAAATTTTAATGTTAATGAAAATAATGGTGGCGATAACAATAATGATAACAATAATGATAATGATTCTTAAATAATAAAACAAATCTCTAGGTGATAAAAAAAATTTTTTTTCTTTTTGTAAAATAATAATTTAATAAAAATCCTTTTTTTTTTTCTTTATTCCACCATCTTTTTCCCAATGATTTTTAAATTTTTAAAGTCAATTAATCATTTTTTTTTTTTTATAATTGTTTGGAATTTTATTATTTATCATTCATTTTTTGTAATTATTTTTTTATTTTGAAGAACAAAGAGTTTTTACCTTTTATTTATTTTTTTTATTTTAAACTTTTTATTAATATTTAAATCAAAAAAATAATTAATTAAATCTTGTTATTTTATTTTTTTTATTATTTTTTTTTTAATTTTATTTATTGAAGACATTAAAATATAAAAAATAAAAAATAAGCCAATTCATCAAATTTTTCTAGTTTTTTTTAATATCTATTTTATAATTAATTTAAAATATTCCCTCTTTTTATCCTTCAAAATAAAAAACTATTATGAATGATTAATTTAATTCCAAAAATAAAATTTTTGATTAAAAAAAACAAATAAAACTGAAAAAGATTTAAATAAAAAAAAAAAAAGTCAAAATATTTTCTTAAAAAAAAAAAATAATTTTTTTCATTTTTTTTTTTATTTTTAATTTTTTTTTTTTTTTTTCAGCACATCACCAATTTTTTTTTTTTTTTTTTTTTTTTTTAAAATTCATTTTTTATATTGGAATTTTTCATTAATCAATCACACACAACATACACACGCATAAAATGGTATGTATGGTCATTTTTGACAATTTTTTTTTTCTCCCTTTTCCAATTAATTAAATTCAACTATATATTTATATTTTATTTTTATATTTATATTTATATTAATATTATTATTTTTGTTTTTTAATTTTAAAAAAAAAAAATAATAAAAATAAAAAAAAATGATCAACCATCAAAAATTCAAAAATTCAAAATCAAAACTTATATGAAAACAATAGAACTTCAAAACTGTAATTTCATTATTTTTAGTTTTATTTGTCAGTTTCGTCTATTGTGAGAACGGAGCTGAACTCTTATTCCACAAAAAGATCGTTGAAGGTCCAGTAGTTGGAAAGGAATTACCAATTCAATTCATTATCTACAATGTTGGTTCAGAGTATGTTTCTAGATTATCTAGTTTAATTTTTAAAAATAATAACAACAACAATAAAAGGACCCATCAATCCAAAAAAAATAAAAAAATGATAAATGATGACGACATTTTGATGAAAATGAAAAATAATAATAGATAATGATAATGATAGCGATAATAGATGATAATAATATAGGATAATCTTAATGATCTATAGATGAAATAAACCATAATAAATACACAAAATAATTATAGGATAGGATTATTAACCCTCCCGATTTATCAAATAATAACAATAATAAAAATAATAATAATTATAGACCAGCTTATGATATTTCATTCATTGATAATGATTTTTCAAATGCTGAGTTTGAATTTGTTTCAGGTTCATCAGAAGGTAAATGGGAAACCCTTGCACCAAACTCACAAGTTCAAACCAATTTAACTGTTATCCCAAAGAAATCTGGTATCTATTCATTAACTTCAACCGTTTTAAATTATCGTAAAACTCAAACTTCAAGTGAATTCACTGTTTCATCAGCTGCCAGTTACAGTGGTATGTATGTTGAAAGCCAAGCTGATTATGAAAAGAGAACTTCCCTCTTAATTAAAGAATGGATCACTTTCTTTGTTTTATGTGCTGGTGCCATCGCTTTACCATATTCCATCTCTACTTATTACAAGAAAAATTATGAAAATGGAATTAAAAAATAAATAATTTAAAAAAATGATGTTTATTAATAAAAAAATACAGTATAAAATTAAAAAATAAAAAAAAAAATAAAAAAAAAATAAAAAAAAAAATAAAATTCATAAAAAAAAAACAATTATTCCAAATGATTTCAAATCTAATTATATAAATAGATTTGATTTTTTTTTTTTTTTTTCTTTAAATGATGAAAAAAAAAAAAAAAAGAAATCTTATTTTCTCAAAATCACCAACATTCCCAGAATTTTTCACCACACATTTTTAAATATATTTATTTTCAAATTTAATGATCCATATTCTCACAAATGGTTTAAAAATGTAAGGGAGTTATGTTACTGAGTGCCAAATAGTTAATTCTGGAGATTTTAAAGATTGTTCCTTATTCCAAAAATTTTTTTGAAAAAAAAAAAGGATTGCAATAACCAAAATAGTAATCTTTATGCAATAATTCAATTTTATTCAAAACAAAAGAAACAAATTTAATGGTAAAAAAAAAAAAAAAACAAATTCATATCTTTAACTTTAAATTACACTTTTATTTACTTTTATTTATTTACTTTTATTTATTTTTATACCTTTTTTTATTTTTGAAAACTATTTACAGTTTTTTTTTTTTTTTTTTTTTTTTTTTTTTTTTTTTTTTTTTTTTTTTTTACCTATATATTATTTTATTTATTTCCTACATCATCATAATCATCCATAACTTGAGTTATTCTTAACTTTTGTTTAATTACAAAATCTTCAATATTCTCATCAGTTGAAGTTTTAGGTTTATTGGCATTTTGATGATTATTTTGATTAATAATTGGATCCAAAGCAAGAGCAACATTTCTTTTAATCTTTGTGGCAAATAATAACAAATATGCAAACATAATTGCCAATAATGAACCAATACTCATTAAGAATGAGATAAATATATTTCTATCATTCTTTCTTTGAATTGATGTTACAATATCATCTAATCTTTTCATCTTTTAAAAAAAAAAAAAAAAAAAAAAAGGTTAGAAGAAATTAAAAATAAAAATAAAATTAAAATTATTTAAATACATACTTTGTTTGAATAGGACTGAATTATATCAACATTTGTATTAATTTTATCTTCAATCTCTGGTAATTCTTTTTTTGTTAATTTATTCCAACGATTATTAATTTCACCAAACATTTTTTCATTTGTTTGAATGACTGCAATAGATTTCAAAGATTTCTCTTTTAATTCAAAATAATTTTCATAGAGTTGATTAAAATCATCTTTTAATTTTGAATATTGTTGTTGTTGTTTCTCTACCAATCCTTCTAATTTAATAATTGTTTGTTTTAATCTTTCCTTTTCTTCTGCTTCTGTAATAGTTTCTAAATTATTTATATCATTTTGAGTTTGTGATAATATATTTTTACCTGTTGTTGTTGTTGTTGCTGGATTTGAATTTGTATTTGTATTGGTTGTAGTAGTTTTTGTAGTTACATCTGTTGATGATTTTGTATTATTATTTGTTGCTGTTGCTGTTGTTGATGTTGTTGTTGTTGTTGTTGTTGATACACCTGGTAAATTACCAGTTGACGATGATGATTTATTTCTATTGAAATAAGAAGAACCTTCACTCTTTGAATCATCTTCAACATCAGCACCGGTTGTTGTATCAGATTTAACATCTTTATCATAAGATTCATCATGAGTATAATATTCATCCTCTTCAACATCTTCATAATAATCTTCATCCTCATCTTCATCGTCATCATCATCATAATATCTAAATATTTCAGCATCAGTTTTCTCTTGACCTCTTTTAAAACTTTCCATATCATCAAAACTACCATATTGATTATTATTACTATTATTATTATTACTATTATTATTAACACTTGTACTACTTCTACTATTATTTACAGTTGATATTATATTACCACTAGCTGCATTAGTAGTATTATTAGAACCATTACGAGTATTACGATTAACTATAATTTTATTACCAACTGAAGATGATTGTTTTGAATGATTAACTCTATGTGTTGTATTGGAAGTTGTTGAAGAATTATTATTATTATTATTATCATCAGCAGAATCAGATTTACTTCTATTTCTTGTATTATTTGAATTTAAAGTATTTGTAGCAGTTGTTGAATTTGTTAAATTATTTGCATTGATTGGTACTTTTAAATTTAATTTTTCAATAAAATTTAAAATGTTTTTACCAGGAGCATCTGGACAAATTCTAAAATTTTCTTGAAATTGTTTAATGACAACATTAAATTCTTGATAGTTTTTGATTGGACTATCAGGTGGTGAAAAACCTAAACTATATAATTTATTTGCTAATTTCAAAATTTCCTCTTGTAATTCATCAAATGTAT
>NC_007089.4:3230366-3237866 GCF_000004695.1 Dictyostelium discoideum AX4 | reverse complement strand
ATACAGTGAAACCAGGTGATAGAGTACAAGTGTATGGTGTTTATCGTGCAATACCAATGAGTGCACCCGAATTGAAGACCACCAAGTTTAGACCCATTTTAATTTGTAATAGGATTTCATTGTTAAGTAAAGAAGTTAGTGGACCTTCATTATCGGAACAAGATGTAACAAATATTAAAAACTTTTCAAAGTATGACAATTGTTTCGATTTGATAGCAACTAGTTTAGCACCATCCATTTGTGGTCATGATAATATTAAGAGAAGTTTATTGTTATTACTGTTGGGTGGGGTTGAACGTAATCTTGCAAATGGCACCCATTTAAGAGGTGATATTAATCTTTTGATGGTGGGCGATCCCTCAACCGCAAAATCCCAACTACTCCGTTTCATATTAAATATCGCACCATTGGCTATCAATACAACTGGAAGAGGTTCTTCAGGTGTTGGTTTAACAGCTGCCGTTACATCAGATTCAGAGACTGGTGAACGTCGTTTAGAGGCTGGTGCAATGGTTTTGGCAGATCGTGGTATAGTTTGTATTGATGAATTCGACAAGATGAGTCCAGATGATCGTGTTGCAATTCATGAGGTTATGGAACAACAAACCGTCACAATCTCAAAAGCTGGTATTCACGCATCTTTGAACGCACGTTGTTCAGTGGTTGCCGCAGCAAATCCAATCTATGGTAAATATAATCCAGATTTAAAAGCCCACACTAATATTGGTTTACCAGATTCATTGTTATCTCGTTTCGATTTACTTTTCATTGTATTGGATGGTATAAATCCCGATCATGATAGAATGATCGCTGAACATGTCCTACGTATGCACCGTTATAAAGATGAAGGTTCAGAATTGGAATCAATGTTGGGTTCTGAACAAATTTCAACATTGGGTGGTGAATTCAAAAATGTTTCCACTGTAAAGACTACATCTGATCTTGATACACCAGTATTTCAAAAATATAATAAACTCTTACATGGTGCCGAGAATAAATCAGATATAGTTTCAATTCCATTCATTCAAAAATATATTTTCTATGCCAAAACTTTATTCAAACCAAGATTAACCGATGAAGCTAGAGAATACATCATTGAAAAGTATACTGAAATGCGTTCAAAACAAACTCCAAATTCAATCCCAATTACAACTCGTTCTTTGGAAACTATGATTCGTCTTTCACAAGCTCATGCAAAATGTCGTTTAGATCATAATGTAACTGTTGATGATACAATTGTAGCAATTGAAATTATGAATAGAGCTTTATCTGGTTCAAATATGAAAGAAAAAGAAAAATCACAACAAAATAATAGAAATAATAAAAATAATAAAAATAATAATAGTAATAATGACAATGATGATGATGATAATAATGATGATAATAATGAACCAGATTTAAATGATTTTGAAAATAAAAATGAAAATGAAAATGAAAATGAAAATGAAGAAGAATATAATGAAGAAGATGACGATGATGATTTTGATATTCAAAATAGTAATAATAATAATAATAATAATAATAATAATAATAATAATGATAATAAAAATAAAACTAAAAATAATAATAAACCAACAGCAACAACAAAGAAAAGAAAAACATCTGATACACCAACTAAACAACAATCAAAACCACCATCATTAACTATACCAACTCAACCAATTCAAAAAACCAAAGAAATTATGGATGTCGCTAAAGTTATTAATCAATTCTTAATTGAAAGAAAATCAAAATCATTGACAACGACAGTACAAGATATAATAGATCATTTGAAAAGTAAATTTAAGAAAGAAGAAATTGAAAAAACATTATGTTATTTAATTCAAATAAGTAGAATTGCATTAATTAATGGTAATGAAATTAAATCTATGATTCAATAAATTTAAATAAAAAAAAAAAAAAAAAAAAATTAAAAATAAAAAAAAAAAAGTACCCAAGTTTGTAAATTTACCAAAAAAAAAAAAAATAAAATAAAATAAAATAATTTATTTATTTATATTTATTTTTTAATCAATTAATTTCTCGTTTTTTTTGTTTTTTGATTTATTTTTCATTTGTTAAAGGTCAAAAAAATTTTGGATAAAAATAAAAAGTGATTGGTGATGACATTATGTTGTCGGAACATTCCTTTCACAAAAGTAAAAAAAATATTTTATTTTTTTTTTATTTTTATTTTAATTTTCTCACTTTTTTTTTTTTTTTTTTTTTTTTTTTTTTTTTTTTTTTTTTTTTTTGATTCTCTGGTGTTTTTAATTACGGAAATTAAATATTTTTTTTCATTTTTGTTTTTGTTCCCCATATATCACACATACCTGCATTCCATATAATTAAATGGTCTCATCAGATCATATTTTTAAACACAATAAAAGACTCTTTAATTATAGGATCAGTTTTAGTAAAAGCAATACAAATATAAATTAAAAAAAAAAAACATTAACAAATATAAATCAAAAAATAAAAAAAAAAAAAAAATTTACATTTAGATATATAGTATTTTAATCTCACAGAAAAAAAAAAAAAATATAAAAAAATAAAAAATATAAAAAAAACCATACCTTACAACCACCCACACTTTCACTTTTTTTTTTATAAAATAAAAATATAAAATAAAAATAATTTTTTTTAAAACAACCACCTTTTTTTTTTTATAAAATAAATATTTATTTAATTATAATTATTATAATTTTTTTTTTTTTGTTTCGATCAATCTTTATAAAAAAAAAAAAACAAAAAAAAAAAAAAAAAAAAAGACGAACCTTTAAGAGGAAAAAAAAAAAAAAAAAAAAAAATGATTAAAAATTTAAAACAAAAAATTAAAAATAGATTTTCATATTCATTATTATCAGAGGATGATAATACTGATTATTTCAGTAAACCGTGTCCTGAGGATAATGCAACATTATGGCAAAGATTTACATTTGGTTGGACAGAAAGAATGTTAATGACAGGTTATTTCAATGGTCCACTCGAAATGAAAGATGTTTCAGATTTACCTGATAGAAATAAAGTTAATATTACAGCACCTTTTTTGGATACTATTGATTATAATTCTAAATATCCATTAATTAAACAAATCTATAAAGAATTTGTTTCAAGAAATAAAATTTCAGTTGCAACTAAAATATTTGTTGCAATTGTATCAATTCTTTCACCATTATGTTTAAAATAGTAAGTTTTTTAAATATATTTTTTAAAAAATAAAAAAAAAAAAAAAAAAAGATTTATTTATTCAAATACTAATACTACTAATACTACTAATAATAATAATAATAATTAAATTAGTTTTATTTATTATATTAAATTAGATGAATCACAAAAAACATTTAAATTTGGATTTCTTTTATGTGTTTTATTATTTCTTAGTTCATTATCATTGACATTATCACAGCAATATGGTTATTGGTTTGGTTTACAAACTTCACTTCATGCTCGTGGTGCAATCACTCAAAAAATATTTGAAAAAACTTTAAGATTAAGTAATCAAGCAAAGAGACTATATAATTCAGGTACAATTATGAATATTATTTCAGTTGATGTTGGAACTTTTTCAGATTTCTTTTGGAATAATCATATTGAAATTTTTGTATTTCCATTTCAAATTTTAGCATTATTAATATTATTATGTTGGATTGTTGGATTAAGTGGTTTAGTTGGTTTTGGTGTTGTAAGTAAAAATAATAAAAATAAAAATATATATATCTTTTCTAATATTGATCTTTTTTTTTTTATAGATGGTTGTATCAATACCATTATGTACATTTTTAAGTACAAAAATTGCAAAGAATTTAAGAATTTCATTAGGATATGCAGATACTAGATGTAATTTAACATCAGAATTTATAAATGGTATTAGATTTTTAAAATTATATGCATGGGAACAATTATTTTTAGATAGAATTGAAGAACAAAGAACTTTACAACTTAAATATTTATATAGACGTGCAATTTATTGGATTTTAGATAGAATGATAACACAGGTTACATCTGCATTAGTATTAGTTGCAACATTTTCAACATATGCATTGACAGGTAATCAAATGACATTGGAGGTAGCATTCACCGCAATGACAATTTTCGTTAATCTTAGACGTCCATTAGAGATGTTACCAGAAGCAATTCACAGAGCATTAAGTTTAATACCGTCATCAAAAAGAATTGAAAATTTTTTACAATCACCTGAAATTCAAGATCAACCATTTTTAGAACAATATTCAAATAATAAATTATCAATTAGAAATAATAATAATAATAATAATAATGTTTCATCAACATCATCAATAGCATCATCAGCATCATCAAATGAATTATTTGATGTTAAAATTAATAATGGTACATTTGATTGGAATGAAATAGACGATTTAGATAGTGGTATGATTATTAATGATGTTCGAGGTTTTGCAATTAGTAGTGATATTAATGATATGGATGAAATGATATTGGGTGATGAAAAAGTTGGTAAATCAAACGATACAAATAATGGAATTGAATATGATGGTGCAGTACAACCATCATCATCTTCATATGTTTTAAATAATATTAATTTCATTGCACCAGCAGGTAAATTAACAGTTATTTGTGGTATTGTGGGTAGTGGTAAAACTAGTTTAGTTAGTGGTTTAATTGGTGAAATTTATAGAGTTAGCGGTTCAGTTAATATTCCAAATAATATTTCATTTACAACTCAACAACCATTCCTTCTTAGTACATCGTTGAGGGATAATATTCTATTTGGAAAACCAATGAATATGGAACGTTATAAGAAAGTTATTGATGCATGTTGTTTAACACCAGATTTATTACAATTGGCAGCAAAAGATTTAACAGAAATTGGTGAACGTGGTATTAATCTTTCAGGTGGTCAAAAGCAACGTATTTCATTGGCACGTGCTTTATATTCAGATTCAGATTGTTTTATTTTAGATGAACCATTATCAGCCGTTGATCCAGAAGTTGCATCACATTTATTCGATCATTGTATTCAAGGTATGATGAAAGATAAAACACGTATTCTAGTAACTCATCAACTTCAATTCATTCCATCCGCTGATCATATAATTGTAGTTGATAATGGTGTTTTAACTCAAGGTACCTATAGTGAACTAAAAGAAAAAGGTATTGATTTTGAATCAATTATGAAAACAAAGAAATTAAATATTGATGAAAATGATCAATCATCGACATCAACAACAGATAAAAAAAGTTCAACATCATCATCATCATCAGAATTAAAAAAATCAACATCATTATTAAATTCAACAAAAGAATTAGATATTAATACAATTATTAGTGAAAAGAATGATCCAAATTTAATTGAAAAAGCTAAATTATTAGTAAAAGAGGATAGAAATGAAGGTGAAGTTGGTTTTGAAGTTTATAGACAATATTTTAGACATGGATCATTAAATTTATTCTTTTTAACTTGTGCACTTTATTTCATTAGTCAAATCATTTTCCAATTATCAGATTTTTGGTTAACCATTTGGACCAATGATGAAACCAATCAACATGATGATAAATATTACATTTTATATTATTGTATATTTATTGGTGCATTCATTGTGTTTTTAGTGGTACGTTATTTTATGATGGCTTCAATTACATTTGCAGCATCGAAAAAGCTACATTCGGAATTATTGAATTCAGTTGCATTTGCAAGTTGTCAATTCTTTGATACCAATCCATCAGGTCGTATTTTAAATAGATTCAGTAAGGATATTAGTGATATCGATTTAATATTGATGGAGAATTTCTCAGATGTTCTTCAGTGTGGTTCAACTGTGGTTGTGGCATTGTTTATGATGATTTATATCACTCCATTAATTAGTATACCATTTGCAATATTAGTAGTGGTTTATTATGTAATTCAAAAACTTTATCGTGCTTCATCGGTTGAATTAAAGAGAATGGAAAGTATTACAAGAAGTCCAGTATTTTCATTATTGGCAGAGGCATATAATGGTTTGGTTACAATAAGATGTTATCAACAACAAAAGAGATTCATTGAAATGATGCAAAATCATATCAATATAAATTTACGTTTATTCTTTTACAGTTTTTCAGTTCATAGATGGGTTGGAATTCGTTTGGAATTCATTACAGCTCTAATTGTGTTTTTCACTGCATTCTCTTCATTATTTAGTTCAAATACTGGTTTCTCTGTATTGGCTGTAACTACTGCATTGGGAATTTGTTCCTACTTAAATTGGACTATTAGACAAATGACAGAGTTGGAGGTAAAGATGAATTCAGTTGAAAGAGTTGAAAGTTATATTAAAACCCCAAGAGAAGGTATTAGACATACTTCAGAATTCGAGGATGAAATCGATATAGATGGTGAAATTGAAATGGACTTTACAAAATGGCCATCAAGGGGTGAGGTTGAATTTAAGAATGTCGAAATTAAATATCGTCCAACCGCAGATCCAAGTTTAAAGAATATTTCATTCAAAATCAATGCAAAAGATCATATTGGTGTGGTTGGCCGTACTGGTGCAGGTAAAAGTACAGTTGGTATTAGTTTATTCCGTATGGTTGAATGTTCAAAAGGTTCAATTTTCATTGATGGTGTTGATATTTCAAAAGTTGGTTTACATGAACTTAGAGATGCTTTAGGTATCGTACCACAAGATCCATTCATTTTCTCTGGTAGTATTCGTATGAATATTGATCCATTCAATAAGTATACTGATGATGAAATTTGGACAGCCCTTGAAAAAGTTAAATTAAAGGATGCAATCTCTTCAATGCCTTTGAAATTGGAATCTGGAGTCCAAGAGAATGGTGATGGTTTATCATTTGGTCAAAAACAATTATTATGTCTCTCAAGAACAATTTTAAAGAATTCTAAAGTGGTCCTAATGGATGAAGCTACCTCTGGTATTGATTATGTTACTGCTGCATTATTAAAACAAACTATCGACGAGAACTTTAATGATTGTACAATGTTAACAATAGCTCATAGACTTGATACTATTATAGATAGTACTAAAATAGCTGTAATCGATAAAGGTGAATTAGTGGAATATGACACTCCAATGAATCTCATTAAAACTGAAGGTTCAAGATTTAAAAAATTAGTTAAATATCAAACTGATTTCTATGAAGAATCTCAAAAGAAGTTTTAAAACTAAAAATAAAAATAAATAAGAATTTTAAAATTTAAATAACCTTAATTTTATGGAAGAATATTATCTAAATAATTTTACCATCAAACTTTTCATTATAAATTCATAATATAAATAAAACTTTATTTGTTTTCAAAAAACCAAAAATATTTAATGATAAAAAAAAAAATAAAAAAAATAAAAAAAAAAAAAAAAAAAATTCAAAAAACAAGTTAATATAAATATTTATATTCATTTTTTTATATTTAATATCATTTTGTATTTTTGAGTTCTCTATTTTTATATACCAAATTTATATTAAAAATAAATAAAATCGGTTGGTTGTTTAAAAAAAAAAGAAAATATTTTTTTTTTTTATCAATACAAAAATAATAAA